>NW_012267255.1:9355429-9376112 GCF_000151885.1 Dipodomys ordii
CCATCCATCCATCCATCCATCCATCCATCCATCCATCCATCCATCCACCCATCCATCTATTTATCCATGCAGGCATGCATCCATCTACCCACCCTTCCATTCATCCATCTAGTCATTCATTTATTTATCCATCTATCCATCCATCCACCCATCTGTCTGTCTACCCATCCAACTTCCCATTTCAGTCTCCCAAGTAGGATTATAGGCTTGAGCCACAGTGCTCCAGCTTATAAAAATTAAAAAAATTAAGCAAAGATTCTGGCCTCAAGACCAGCACCAATGATTAGCTTACTGAGGAAGGGGACAGTTTGGGTTTCTTGCAGTAGTGGAGACCACCCCTGCCCCAGCTAAGTGGCTCTCCAATAGCTGCAAGGCCTCTGGTTGGCTGCTCACCATGGCCACCAGCTTGTTCATGAAGAGGTCGACCTTGGTCCTTTTCAAATGGATTTTACCACAGTTCTTCATGATCTTTGTGTCAACACCTGTAGATTGGCATCTATCTGTCACTCCACCCACCAACCCACCCACCTAGTCTTCACATTTACCCACCTATCTCCTACATACCCTTACTCATCAGCTCATTTATCCAACCATCATACCATATCCACCCGTCCATTCCACATATCTACCCACTCATCTACCCACCCATCCACCTATATACATCCATCCACCATCCACTGAACCATCCATTCACCCACCATTCCATAACCTAGCCATTTAACTAACCATCCCATCCATCCATCCATCCATCTTTCCACCCACTACCCATTCACCCATTCCTCTATCCACCTACCCTCCCATCCACCTATTCACTCACCTACTCACCTAGTAGTCACAAATCCATCCATCCACCCTTCCATCTACCTATTCAACCATTCACCAACCCATCAAAACATCCAGTCATCTATCCATTTGCCCATCCACCCATCCACTGAACTTTCTATTTTCTGACCTGGGCCCCTAGAAAGTGGAAAGATGACAAGCTAAAGCACAGGAAGTGCACTCCATCTTCACAATCATCACAAAGGTATTGACTCAGCATGGCCATTTCCTTAGAACCTGGAGCCCAAAGACCCCAAGCCACAGGAGCCCATGTCTCTCAAGAGGTTCATGATGGCCATGCTTAGCTTTGGATGACTTCTGTGTTCTCCCCTTGCCCACCCCCACCCAGCAGGCATGGGCTCAGGGGCTGGCGCAGCTGTACCGGCATAAATGACCAGGCCATAGCAGGCTTCCACATTGCGGATCTTATAGCCCCGCAGGAGCATGTTGCTGATGTCCAGCGAATATGTCTTCTTGTTCAATTCCAGGCTTCCCACAAAGTGATGCATCCGGCTGTTGGGCTCCTCACACAGCACAGTGCCTGCGGTCACCTGGGAGTCAGCAGCCATGGCACGGCTGCTGATAGACCCGGCTCCCATGGTTCGCTTCCATGGCAGGTGGAGGTAGCAGCGAGGGTGCCACCTTCCAGGTCTGATCCTGCTCTGGTCCCTCAGTACCTTAAATTTGCCCCAGTGGCATCTCCACCCCACCACTTGGCCTCCCCTGCAATACTCCAAATTGTTTATGTGACCTCAGGGTCTTTGTACACATCCTGATCTTCCAAACAGATCTGTCCTGCTCTGTTACCCCCTCCTTTGTGTTCCCATCCTCAGATGTGGCTGGTTATGTTTGTGTGACAGCATCATTAATACCTGTGAGCCTCAGCACATGGCATACAGTGGAAGCTTTGTGAAAATGTGAGGAACGAAGGTAAGAAGGGAGGGCCCTTCAAGAGAGCCTCACACAGCAACTACACCTATTGGATGCTGTGGCCATCAAACATCCTGACAGACTGCCACCAGGTGTTTGCAGCCTCTCTCCTGTTTGAGCAATTGGGTTCTGGGTACAAGCAACACTAGGGCTGCATTTGGTGATGGTTTAGTCTTGGTGAGGGTCTTGGATAGCTAGCTTTGAGAGGAAAATGCTAAGAGTGCTAAGAGATAGTGCCCAGGCCCTGAATTCAAGTTAAGAGAGAGAGAGAGAGAGAGAGAGAGAGAGAGAGACAGCGTGCGCAACTAGCATTTGCAATAAGCTATAGCAAATGCTAACTGCATCCACATCACACTCATGAAATGTTTCAGGGTGGAAAATAAGAAACTACAGATGTGTGGGGTGGGAATTCACACCTCTGAAGCATCATGGAAACCACGAGGGGCAAATGGAGCCAGATGTGTGCCCAGGACTTCCTTTCCCGCTCCCACTCACCCTGGAAGGACTCTATATTTTTGGAGCTGGTCAGTTCCTGGTGGGTGACTGTCAGAGCCTGTTTGAACTTCAAATTAGTCTCCCTGGTGACAAAAGGAGGCAGAAAAGGGGCAGAAAGTGATAAAAAAATAGTGGTCATAGATGAAGCCCTGGTTAATTTGTGTGTGTGTGTGTGTGTGTGTGTGTGTGTGTGTGTGCTTGCATGCGCACGCACGTGTTGGGACTGGGGCTTGAACTCAGGGCCTGGGCATTGTCCTTTAGATTTTTTTTTTTTTTTTGTCGGTCGTGGGGCTTGAACTCTGGGCCTGGGCGCTGTCCCTCAGCTCTTCAGCTCAAGGCGAGCGCTCTACCTCCTGAGCTACAGCGCCACTTTCGGTTTTCTGGTGGTTTATTGGAGATAGGAGTCTCACGGTCTTTCCTGCCCAGGCTGGCTTTGAACCGCGATCCTCAGATCTCAGCCTCCTGAGTAGCTAGGATTACAGGCGTGAGCCACCATTGCCCGGCGTCCTTTAGATTTTTTGCTCAAGGTTTGAACTCTACCCCTTGAGCCATACCTGCACTTCCAGTTGTTTGGTAGTTTATTGGAGATAAGAGTCTCACTGACTTTCCTGCCCCAGTTGGCTTTGAATCTTGATCCTCAGCTCTCAGCCTCCTGAGTAGCTGGGATTTACAGGAGTGAGCCACTGGCGCCTGGCTTCTCTGCTTGATCGTGTTCCCCTACTCTGTGACTCATGGACTTTTCCCCACAAAGTGCTCATGACAGGAGACTGGAGCCTCTGGCGGACGCAGCCTCATGCCTCATATTCTAGACAAGACAGGTGCCTCAGCTTACCCATCGATGTCAGCTGTTTCCACGTAACACAAGCTGCTGGGCTCCGTGCTTACCAGCAAGAGCAGGTCGGCCTGGATCAGGCAGGGAGGAGACACTATTGTAGTGGGCATGGAAGACAGGGAGGGGAGTCTCTCCCGGGATCCGCAGGGCTCAGTAAGGACTTACTGGGACGATGCTGTCCTTCTTGAGGCACACCACATCCCCCACGCAGATGTCCTCCCACTTCTTCCACTTGAACCTGCGAGGGCAGGAGTGTGAAGACCTCCCCCCCACCCCCGCCAGGATACCCAACCCCATGGAGAATGAGCAGGGGGTTACCGCGAGGCCCTGCCTAGCTCAGTAGCTGCTTCCCCAGTTAGTCTTTTCTAACTTCCTTTTCCCTCTGCAGGGTCCACATCTCTCTGCTGAGTGACTTTTGGAGTTCTCCTGTCCAAGTTCCAGCCACCCTTTCCCCATTGTCTCCTTTGGATGAACTTACACCTGTAACCCTAGCTACTCAGGAGGCTGAGACTGAGGATCATGGTTAGAAGCCAGCCCTGACAGGAAAGTCCATGAGCCTCTTATTGCCATTTAGCCATAAAAAAGCCACAAGTGGAGGTGTGGCTCAAGTAGTAGAGAGCCAGCCTTGAGCAAAAAAGGCTAAGGGAGAGGATCTAGGCCCTGAGTTCAAGCACCAGGATGGCCACACCAACACACACACACACACACACACAGGTGGAATCAGGTCCTTGGCCTCTTTGTGTTCAACCCAGTGTCTTGATAGACATCATGTGCCTAATAAATGCAGTCCTGGGTCAGAGTTAGGAACATGGGCAGGTGCTGGCCATCCTGCTGGCACCTCTGCCCAGCACTCATTCTCTAGCATGTTCCTCCCCCCCCCCCCAGGCTGTCTCTAGTCTCACCTCTTCCTTCTCAAGATCTGGCAAGGCCTGTTGTTGATGGCACGGTCACTTCTGTGCCGTCCCTGGGCCAATAGAGTGGAATTAGAGAGGTGGCCCTGTCCTCTCTCCCTCTGCTGTCATCCTGGCCAGGTAACTGACCAGCTTCAGACCAGCCACCCCTGCTGACCCCGGGCCTCCCTGGCCCGTGGATGCCACTTACCACCGTCCAGGGAACCTGGATGAAGGCTCCAAGCTGACTCCTAGGGGTAGGAAGAAGGAAGGCCCTGCCTCTCCCCTCAAGAGAGTCAGCCATGCCCAGTGGCCACTAAAAACCACGTGGCCAACAAGGCCAGAGGCCCCCTGCCCATTCTGGCTGCAGAATAAGGACAGCAGAGAGAAATATGGCCACTGGCACGGATAGGTGATGGGCAGAGGGCCCCTGCCCACCATGGCTGCAGGACAAAGATGGCACAGCCCACCACAGCTGCCAGGGCTGATATGTGGCCCACTGCCAACTCATGGCCTCGCAGAGCCAGCCTCTCCTGCCAGGCTGGGACCAGAGCTCTGGGACACACCCTTGATCTCATGTCCCCTGAGCCTACTTACGATGTCATCCACTAGATCTCGAATGGCCCGGATGAAGAGGAGACAGACCAGTGGGGCAAAGAGGGTGAACCAGGGCAGCGTGGAGATCTCGGGAATGCTCTGTACAATGAGATCCACTAGTCACCCGGTACCCTGCTTGTCTACACTGCTTCCTTACCCTCTCCCTCTCCCTCTTTCCGGCCATTCTTCAGGTCTGAGTTTCCATCACTCCCTCTAAGAGCCACCTAAGACCACACAGGCTCTTTCCAGACCCCGCTGGTTCCCTAGTCTCCTGCTGGTCTGTTGGACCCCATGCCCCGCCTAGGGCCTGCATACAGGAGGCGCTCCATCCATGCTTAACAGCTCAGGATTGAGAGCAGAATGGATCACTTTCCCCAGGACAGAAATGGCAAGGGGCCCTGGCACAAGGTTCCCACTGGGAGAAGGAGGAGGGCTCTGACATCCAAACCACGCTGACCTCTACCACCCAGATGTCTAGAAATGGCCTGGCAGGTCCTGAGGATCTCTGGTCTCCCCAGTCTGATGACGGTCACATGGGCATGGGCCGTGGAGATCGTGTGGCCAAGACTGTCCCTGTGGGGAGGGGCTGCCTCCCCTTAGCCCAAGCCCCCATGGCTGTCCTCATATCCGGAGCATCTCCTGTGCACCAGGGACCAAGGTGGCAGGCACCCAGTCATGTGGTTTGGGAGCCCAGTACTAACAGTTCATTATATAGACAAAGGTGGCTCTAGAAGACTTTCCAAAGGTGTCCCTGCTCCTGCCCTACCTGCAGGATGATGATAATGAGGAAGTAGATGTTGGAGGCTCGATGGAACTGCTCATACAGGTTCAGCGGCAGGAAGGTGAAGACGTTGTACTTGGCTGTGCAGATCTTGTTGGTCTGGAAGGAGAGCCACCAGCCAACCCGGTGGGGTGCTGCTTAGGTTCAGGATGCCCTGGTGCCAGTCCTCCTGGCCCCAGCCCCACCAGAGAAGCCACAGCTGGCATTAATGAAACAGCCACTGAGCCAGTGTTTACGGAGCACCTGCTGAATGCACTGAGCAGGGGCCTGCTGCATGCAAAGCCTTGAGCTGGCATTAATTGAACTTGGGCTGAGTGGAAAGTCATTGAGCATTGCCACCAGTATTTCCCAGAGCAAGAACCACACAGGAGATGATAGAAGATTGACAAGCTGCAATATTAAGGCTCTATATTAAGTCACTGTATCACTCTTTTTTAGCCTTTTTTGCTCAAGGCTACCAATCTACCATTTGAGCCATGCCATCACTCTGGCTTTTCACTGGTTAACTGGAGATGAGAGTTTCACAAATTTATCTGCCTGGACTGGCTTTGAATCTGGATCCTCAGGTGTCAGCCCCCTGAGTAGCTAGGATTACCGGTGTGAGCCAGTGTTGCTGCCTTCTAACTAAAAGTGCATTTGGTAAGAAAAATGAGACCAAAATAGTGACATTGTGGTTACAATGAAAGTGTTAAGGGGATGTCTAGAACAGCCAGAACTCAGGGAGCATTAAAAAAAAAAAGGCTCCTACAATGGGTCCTGACAGCACTGTGGTGGTGGTGGGCCAGAGAAGGAAAGCAGAAGTGGGGATGAGGCCCAGAAGCCCTTTTGCTAGGGAGATGGCCAGGCTACTTACATTGTACTTCTTCTTCCTCCAGCACAGGAAGCGCTTCTCGGTGGATGTGGCGTGGAAGGCGTGGTTATTGGCCCTCACCTCCCAGGTGAATGCTGTAGCAAGAGGAGAGCTGAGCACTACTGGGGTACAGAGGACAGATGGACCCCTAACAAGACCTTGGGGCTGGGGATGCCCAATTCACTGCAGGTGATGTTGGACAGCTCCTTTTTTTTTTTTTTTTTTAGTGACAGTCCTGGGGCTTGAACTCAGGGCTTAGGAAATGCCTCAGATTGTTTTGCTCAAGTCTAGCACTCTACCTCTCTCTTTTTTTTTTTGGTCCGGTCGTAGGGCCTGAACTCTGGGCTTGGGCGCTGTCCCTCAGCTCTTCAGCTCAAGGATAGTGCTCTACCACTTGAGCCACAATGCCACTTCTGGCTTTTTTCTTTTTGCTTATGTGGTGCTAAGGAATCGAACCCAGGGCCTCAGGCATGCAAGGCAAGCACTAGCACTCTACCTCTTGAGCCACAGCTCCACTTCCAATTTTTTTTTTTTTTTGCCAGTCCTGGGGCTTGAACTCTGGGCCTGGGCGCTGTCCCTGAGCTGCTTTTGCTCAAGGCTAGTGTTCTACCACTTGAGCCACAGCGCCACTTCTGGCTTTTTCTGTGTACGTGGTACTGAAGAATCGATCTCAAGGCTTCATGCATGCTAGGCGAGCACTCTACTACTGAGCTACCTTCCCAACTCCACTTCTTTTTTTTTTTTTGGTGATAAATTGGAGATAAGAGTCTCATGGATTTTCCTGCCTGGGCTAGCTTCATCCTGACCTTCAGATCTCAGCCTCCTGAGATCTCCTTCTGAGCCCCCAGTGCTTGGCTTTGTTGAGTTCTTAACAATCAAGGAGTAAGGGGATGTTGGGGATGGGCAGGTGATGTGTTCCCTGCACTGTGCTTAAGAGGTGCTGGCACATTTGGATCCCAGGGTTAGCTCCACCTCTTCCTCTTGAGCCACTTTGACTCAGAATCAGACACTGGGAAACCCATCAACACCCATTTGTTTAACAGACAGGGTAAACTGAGGGCTGGCAATGGCAACCCAGACATTTGAGGCCTCACATGCCCAGCATGGCAGCCTCATTTCCTATCTGGAGTCTATCATTCAGTGATGGGGGTTTGTAACCACCAGGACTCTGCAAGGCTTGCTGCACAGGCAGGTGAGTGGTACCCAATGGTTGGCCTGCCTCTCTCTCTCTCTCTCTCTCTCTCTCTCCCACCCACCCACTGTGTGTCTCGATCCAGGAAGGCACCTGTGTCCTTGTCGTCTTCCTTCTCATAGAAGGCAGTGGTGTCCATATTGGTGCACTGTTGGGGAAGAGAGGCACAAGGTCAAGGTCATACTTGTGGCCCTTGCTTTTGCTGGATGCATGGGCAAATCCCTGTGCTTTTATCCCTAGCAGTGCAATAAAGAAAATTAAATATCACTTTCCGTGTCCATTTGCAGTCCACCCCCCTGAGCTCTGAAGATCTAACCATCAGATATGCATCCTCTCTGCGACACTGTCAAACCCAGAGTCCACAATCCCATTCACTAGTGTGCCCAGTTGGTGTTGTGAGGTGGTTTTATCCCTTGGCTCTGATCACCTTCTTTATTTTTTATTTTTTTGGTCGGTTGTGGGGTCTGAACTCTGGGCCTGGGCGCTGTCCCTCAGTTCTTCAGCTCAAGGCTAGTGCTCTACCACTGAGCTACAGCGTCACTTCCGGCTTTTTCTGCTTATGTGGTGCTGAGGAATTGAACCCAGAGTGCATGCAAGGCAAGCACTCTACCACTGAGCCACCTTCCCAGCCCTTTATTTCTCTATCTTGTTCATCTGCTGAACCTTGAGCCTCTCCCAGCACCAAGTACTGAAGGTAATTTACTTATTTTTGTGCAGGTACTAGGGCTTGAATTCAGGGTCTGGGCACTTTACCATCACTTTTTTTTCCCTCAAGGTTGGAGCTTTACCACATGAGCCACAGATCTACTTCCAGATTTTTGCTGGTTAATTAGAGATAAGAATATCAGGGACCTGGGGCTAGGAAGGTGGCTCAGTGGTAGAGCGCTTGCCTTGTATGCATGAGGCCCTGGGTTCGATTCCTCAGCACCACATAAGCAGAATAAAAAGGAAGTGGCGCTGCGGCTCAAGCTGTAGAGCATTAGCCTTGAGCTGAAGAGCTGAGGGACAGCGCCCAGGCCCAGAGTTCAGGCCCCACGACCAGACCCCCCCACAAAAAAAAGAATATCAGTGACTTGTATCCTCAGGCTGGCTTTGAATGGTGTTCATCACATCTCAGCCTCCTGAGTAGCTAGGATTACAGGGATGAGCAACCAGAGCCCAGTTAGAGTTATGACTCATTGGTGTCTCCTGGTGACAGGCCTGGCTCGGAGAAAGCTGTGGTCCTGTGGGGCTGGGGTGAGGGAGGGTGGGACAACAGCAAGGGACCTAGGCAAGAAGAACCACTTGGTGGGAGATGAAATGACTTTGGAAGAGATTTTCAGAGGCTCAGAAGTTTGTACCACGTTTGCTCCATCTCCCCCCTGAACCTGAAGCCCGAGCGTTTCCCAAGCAGCAGTGATGCGGAGTTCTGGGCATCCCAGGACCAGGAGAGTTGTTTTGGTAGACACCAGGTCCTTCACAGTCCTCTAGCTTGGTCCTTGGCTTCGAGGATCTTTAAGGGGGCACCTCCACCTCCATCTCTGCACCCTGGGTTCAGGGGGACCCAGAGAAGAAGCACGTGACGTGGAATTGACGTTAGCTGGTACCAACTGGCTTAAAACGCACAGTAGCACGTGCTGAGGCATGGCTAGGGACTTGTCTGCAGAGACAGAGGCTTGCAGGTAGAGATGAGGGGGCGTGGCAGGGCCTCAGGGGGCGGAGCCAGGGAGAAGGTGGAGCCTAGCTTTCAGAGGGTCCAAGATGGAAAGGGTGTGGCTTATTTTAGAGTGGGCAAGGTGAGTGGGCTGGGGGTAGGACCAATGCAGAAAGCAGGCCTTGTGGAGTTAGGGTGCTTATTCCATAAATGATATTTGGTCCCCTGTGATGTGATGTAAAAACTCCAGTAAATAGAGCAGTAAACCAGAGCCTCATAGATTTTATTGGCTACTTCCATTTCCTCTTCTAGTAACTGTCTGGCTTTACCCTGTTGCAGTTTCTACTGAGTTGTTCCTATTCCTCTCTGACTTTTTTCTTTTTTTTTTTGGTCCGGTCATGGGGCCTGAACTCTGGGCCGGGGCGCTGTCCCTCAGCTCTTCAGCTCAAGGCTAGCGCTCTACCACTTGAGCCACAGCGCCACTTCTGGCTTTCTTCTTACGTGGTGCTGAGGAATCGAACCCAAGGCCTCAGGCATGCAAGGCAAGCGCTCTACCACTGAGCCACCTTCCCAGCCCTGATCAGGGACTCTTTATGTAGCCCAGGGTGGCTTCAAACTTGTAATCTTCCCCCCCCCTTTTTTTTTGTATCTGAAGTGATGGAATTACAAGCGTGTACTAACAGGTCCTGCTCCAATTTTTTTGGGTATGTTGAATTGACTTTTGAGTTCTTTTTACTATTTCTACTGCAAGTTGAGCATAAAGGCACACAACTGTGTCCTTTCTTTTTATAGCCTGTTTCAAATTATACCACCAGCTCTATGCATAAATTGGGCCAGATTCTAGAATTGTTCGTTTGCAGCAGAAATGGGAGGCTGCAGAGCTACAGTATATACATCTGTATATACAAATATACAGATGTATATCTGATCCTCAAGCCCCACACGGACCAGTGGGTTGAGATGAGAAGGGACTTCTTGAACTTTGGCCCAGACACATCCACAGTGGCATGAATTGCTTCAACATGTGCTGGTAATGAAGGGTAGACAATTACCTGGGAGGGTAGGCAAACCAGGAACCCAGTTGAAGCACCGCTCCTAAATGTGGGAGGGCAGCAGTGACTTCTGCAGCCTTGGTTGCTGCATATACTGTTGCTTATGGCCTCTAAGTGGCCTCTAAGGAGGCTTCTTGCCTCCTTTTGCCATAGTGCTGAAGGTATGCTAAGGATGGCTAACTCCAGGTGTTATTAAGAAGGGGCTTTCACTTGGCTGGGTGCTGGTGGCTCATACTTGTAATCCTAGTTACTCAGGAGGCCAAGATCTGAGGGTCACAGTTCAAAGCCAGCAAGGCAGGAGAAGTCTGTGAGAATCTTATTTCCAATAAACCGCTCAGAAAACTGGAAGTGGCACTGTGGCTCAAGTGGTAGAGCACTAACCTTGAGCTGAAGAGCTCAGGGACAGTGCCCAGGGCCCAGAGTTCAAGCCCCATGACAGAAAAAAAAAAAGAAGAAAAGAAGAAAAGAAGGGGCTCTCCACCATGCCATCAAGATTCTCAGAACACCGTGATCAGCAATCATCCTAAGGTAGACAGTAGAGATGGCCTGTGAGTGACTTCTGACTTTAGCACACCATTTCATTCTCCAGCCTAGCTGGCTTCCTTTTAGAATCACCTTTGTGGGCTGGGAATGTGGCTTAGTGGTAGAGTGCTTGACTAGCATGCATGAAGTCCTAGGTTCGATTTCTCAGCACTACATACACAGAAAAAGCCAGAAATGGCGCTGCGGCTCAAGTGGTAGAGTGCTAGCCTTAAGCAAATGAAGCTCAGGGGCAGTGCCCAGTTCCTGAGTTCAAGCCCCAGGTCTGGCAAAAAATAAAAAAGATTTAGACTCACCTCGTGTGTTCAAACTCTCAGTGCAGGCCTTCAAAGGCAATTGAAGGATCTGTTGAATTGGGACTAAGGTTCAATTTGATATGTTTCAGAATCATTGAGTTCTGATGGAGTCACACATCAAATGTAGGAGAAGCTTCCATATGAACTTAGCAGTATTTTGAACTGTGGGGACTCAGGTGAACTTAATGAAGAGAGGAAGTAAGCTCCAATCAGAAATCCACACACACAAGTTTATAGGATTCAGAGCCACCTGCCTTGATGAATATGCACAGAGTGACTCAGTGGGCGCGGTCTCACTTGAGTGGTGGATTTTGAATAATCTCTAGATACTGCCAAGGTCTTCCTATGATGCTATGAATCCTCCGTAAGCTGAAATGATTTTTTGTTTTATGCTTTACCTGGCACTTCAACTCAGAGCCCTGGGCCAGTCCTGGGCCTTAAATTGTGGGCCTGGGCACTGTCTCTGAGCTCCATTTGCTCAGGGCACTCTACTACTTTAGCCACAGTGCTACTTCCAACTTTTTCTGTGATTAATTGGAGATGAGTCTCACAGGGCTGGGAAGGTGGCTCAGTGGTAGAGTGCTTGCCTTGCATGCATGAAGCCCTGGGTTCGATTTCTCAGTACCACATAAACAGAAAAAGCTGGAAGTGGCACTGTGGGTCAAGTGGTAGAGCGCTAGCCTTGAGCTGAAGAACTGAGGAACAGTGCTCAGTCCCAGAGTTAAAGCCCCATGACCAAAAAAAAAAAAGTCTCACAGACTTTCCTTCCTGAGCTGGCTTTGAATCTCAACCCTCAGATCTTTGCCTCCTGAATAGCTAGGATTACAGGCCTGAGCCACAGGGGCCCAGCCCTGAGTAGATTTTTGCATTCTACCACTTAAGCCACAGCTCCACTTCAAGCTATGTTGGAGTAGGTTAATTTTGAATAATAATTTTTTTTTTGGGTCTGGTCATGGGCCCCGAACTCTGGGCCTGGGCTCTGTCCCTCAGCTCCTCAGCTCAAGGCTAGCGCTCTACCACTTGAGCCACAGCGCCACTTCCGGCTTTTTCTTTTTGCTTATGTGGTGCTGAGGAATTGAACCCAGAGCCTCAAGCATGCAAGGCAAGCGCTCTACCACTGAGCCACCTTCCCAGCTCTGAATAATTCTTTTTTTTTTGGGGGGGGCCTGAACTCTGGGCCTGGGCGCTGTCCCTCAGCTCTTCAGCTCAAGGCTAGCGCTCTACCACTTGACCCACAGTGCCACTTCTGGCTTTTTACTTTTTGCTTATGTGGTGTTGAGGAATCGAACCCAGGGCCTCATGCATGCAAGGCAAGCGCTCTACCACTGAGTCACATTCCCAGCCCCCTGAATAATTATTTCTGAAATAAGGTTTTCATGAACTTCCCTGCATGAGCTTGCTATGAACCTCAATCCTCAGGTTTCAGCCTCTCGTGTAGCTAGGATTACAGGTCTGAGCCAAGGAATGATTTGATAAAAGACAAGCACTACTGAGACAGGAAAATGTGGACTTACAAGACATATTAGGTGAAATTTTATTAGTAATGATATTGTATATACATATTTACATATGAATAAATTGACCTTGTAAGAAACCAAATAAGCAGTGGGTTCCACTGACACAATTGAGTGTCATTTCTCCCCATCCAGTATCAAAGATACAGCCATTACAGCACCACCTGAAAGGTAGGATTTCAGGTACCTGAAATTAGAGTCCAAAATCATTGTATAGTAGTTCCTGAGTATAGTCATGTGACCAAGTATCATTGTCCTCAGATTCTCTGAAGGTGCCATGAACTTCTGCTGGATTCAGAGTGGCAGTGCTGTTTGTCTCTTTCCAGAAGCCTCTGGAATTCTACTTCTCACCTTTACTCGTGTGTGTGTGTGTGTGTGTGTGTGCGCGCACGCACGCGTGCTACTTCTAGTGCTTGAACTCAGAGCCTGGGAAATGTCTCTGAGCATTTTGTGCTCAAGGTGACTACTCTACCACCTGAGCAACCACTCAACTGCCAGTTGTTGTTATTGTTTTTTTTTCTGGTTTATTGGAGATAAGAGTGTCAAGGTCTTGGTCTGGGAAGGTGGCTTAGTGGTAGAGTGGTAGAGTGCTTGCCTAGCATGCATGCATCAAGCCCCGAGTTCGATTTCTCAGTACCACATTCATAGCAAAAGCCAGAAGTAGTGCTGTGGCTCAAGTGACAGAGTACAAACCTTGAGTAAAAGAAGCTCAGGGACAGTGCTCAGGCCCTGGGTTCAAGCTCCAGGACTTGCAAAAAAAAAAGTGTCAAGGTCTTTCCTGTTTGAGTTTGTATCATTCATATTCTTCAGATCTCAGCATCCAAACTCACTAGAAATATAGGCATGAGCCAGTAGCACTCAGCTCTTTCCTCAATTCTAAAGTGTGGAGGGTTTGGGATTCACAAAGTGCAGTGTATATCCCTCTGTCTTCTTCTTCTTTTTTTTTTTTTTTTGGGTCCGGTTGTGGGGCCTGAACTCTGGGCCTGGGCACTGTCCCTCAGCTCTTCAGCTCAAGGCTAGCGCTCTACCACTTGAGCCACAGCGCCACTTCTGGCTTTTTTCTTTTTGCTTATGTGGAATCGAACCCAGGGCCTCATGCATGCAAGGCAAGCACTCTACCACTGAGCCACCTTCCCAGCCGCCCCCCCTCTGTCTTCTTGACTCAACACAGAGTCTGCTCTAAATCAGCTGTCAATTGACACTGAGCCTTCTGTTTCAGAGGGGCCTGCTTCCATGTCATTCTCCTCAGAGGGATGAGAGCCTGAGATTCTCATGCAGGACACTGTGGGGGACCCCAGAGCTGTGCCCCTCAGTGTTATCCAGCAAAAGAAGTTTGCTGGCAGAAGGGCTGATCTTCTCTGTACTGTGAGGTGAAGGAAGGGGCAGGAAGCTGGAGGCCCACATGTCATGGTGCAATCTTGTGAAGACCATTTTGAGCGGCTGGCCGGGACAGGGGCTGACCCCACAGTGCTGGGTGTCAGTATGAGGCTGGGCAGGTTGCAAGGGAGGGAAGCTGTGTGTGGGCTGGAGTTGAAAGCTTGGTCCCTGCATAGCTGTTTGCTTGTTGGCCTGTGGGGAAGCTTGCAGATCCAGTGTGCTTGTAGTGAGAGGCAAAGTTAGGGCCTGGAGATGCGGGAGCTCTTGTCCTTCAGTGTTGCACCCAGGTCTTGGGCTGGGGCTGAATCTTGGTTTCTTTGGGGGATTCTGACCAGTCTGCCTGGGGACCGTGATAGCTCTCTTGCCTGGTGCCTGAAAGGGAATTTTGGATTGATGGCCTTCTCTGCATGCTATCTTTGGTAGGTAGAGCTGTTTCTCCTCAGGAGGCTTGGCTGGCCTTAGTTGTGAGACCACCTGTCCCATGCTATGCATTTTGGTGGTAGCCTGGCCAACAACTTGGCCAACTGTCCCTTGTTCTGAGAGCTTGTCCTTTTGACCTGGACTGTGCCCTTGTGAGCAGACTCTTGCCCTTGCAAGAGTAGGTCCATGGATGGGTGGCACCGGTGGGCATGTGGGTGACCTATCATCCTTCTTGACAGGAGACTGGCTTTCTTGCACTGGATGTGGGATGGACCTTTTCCTGTTTCCATGGTACAGGGTTGGCCTGGTTGGTTGCTGCAGGAAAGATAAACTCATCTGTTATTCATGGGTACATGTTCCACATAAAATGAAAATCAAATTCATTTGAATACAGCTGACCCAAGAAGGGGTCAGGGTAAATCTTCAAGAAGAGCAAGAAGGTAGGGGTTCCCTCTAGGAAGACCCTCATGGATATGGAGGTGGGTAGGAAGCACCGACAAGGCTGTGACTATAAGGAACAAGTCACTAACAACAGGTGGATGACTTATGTGATATAAATGTCTACAGTCACTGTAAGTTTGACATGGTTGAAATAACTAAACACAATTTGCTGTTCACTCTTGTGTGCCACAGTGGAAATCCATATTCCATGCAAACATTCCTGAAGACACAGGATTCATGACCCAGAGGTCCATGAAAATACATCTCTGCCTCAGAGGTCCATGAAAATATACCTCTGCCTCAGAGGTCCATGAAAATACATCTCTGCCCGTGTAGATTTTAACTCAGCTTCCTGAAGAAGGGATGCAGAGTGAAGCCCCCAGGATCACTGAGAAGAGGATAGGAGCAGGACACCCTGGAGGACACTGACCCTCAGATAGGCACAGGGCGCAGTCACTTCCGGCCAATTATGCTTTTCCTCCTCCTGGTGCCTCCTGGAAACTGCCTGGAGTACAGCCTTTCCCTGCTGCTCTGCTAACCTGAGAAATAAGTGATGTTGAAGGTTAAAGTCTGTTTGCACCTTCACCGTGGAGCGAAGTCTTTGTTCCCACAAATACTGAGAGCATGTCATCGGATCCTTGGGTATGGTGCTGGGATGTGGGCAGTTTCACCTCCTGTCAGAGCCTTTCCAATATTGCAGACCATTCTTATGAAGCATTAATGAGGCTGTCTGGGAATCAATTGTCTTTTCCCAGTCAGGTGGCAAGTACCTAGTTGTGCTCACCCCTCTCACTTACTGACTGGATGGTAGAGCCATCAATCACTCTGGCACCCCTCCCTTTTGCTCAGCTTCCTCCCCAGGGGACATGAAGCTCTTGGCCTTTTCTCCCTACGTTGCCCATTATTGGCTGTGCAAGTGGGGTTGGGGGATGGAGAGATATTAGCCCTAAATCTCCATTGTTGTTTCCACCTTCCCATCCACTCACCATCTTGTCTGTTCCTTGTATCTTTTAGCCTGGTCCAAGAGTTGTGGCCTCTGGAGATTCAGTGGTTTCTGGTTCTCTTTCATTTTCTCTTTCTTGAGGCCCAAGGGCATGAGCATCATGGAGCCATGGTCAGATTTGATTGGACACCTCTTACTCCTGGAGCTATGTCCAAAGGCACCACAGTTTTGACATTTCACCTGTGAGGGAAACAGGAGAGATGTGTTTAGATAGAGCAAACATGCAGGCAGACAGCACAAAAGGGTCAATCTGTGTACAGATTTTCCCATCTTCATTTCAGTGTCCTTTCTACAAAGGGCATCTGAGGGCTTATTTCATGTTAAATTAAACAACAACAACAACAAGCAGAAAAGATGTGTATTCGTAAAGCCTTCATTGAGAAGAGAGAAACAACCACCAGGGAGAACACTTGCAGCATTTTCCCATTATTTGGGAGAGCTGGCTAAGTGCATAGGGATCAACGGAGGTCGCCATTTTGGGTGTCTACTTGGCTGTGTGTACCAGGTGGGGCATGGGAGAAGGCATCCTCACAGGAAGCTAGGGTGGATCAGTTGTGTGATTTCTGGAATGTGTGATGCTGGAGGGCCCCAAGCTGGCACTTACCCAGGGATTCTCCTCTTCCGGTGGGGGAACCCTCAGCTGCACGGGGTCCCTCTGCTGCTGCTTCATTTGCACAGCTTTGGCAATTCTAATTGTGGGGTGCTGCGGAACAGGCAAACCATGGGCCAACTGGCTCATCTTTTTCGGAGGTAAGTGCAGCTTTTGAGCAGCTATTTCGTGGTTGTGGGCTCCTGAAGAAAAAGCACAAGAGGCTGGGCACTGGTGGCTCAGGCCTGTAATCCTAGCTACTTAGGAGGCTGAGATCTGAGGATCACAGTTCAAAGCCAGACTGGGAAGGAAAGGCCATGAGACTTACCTCCAATGAACCACCAGAAAACCGGAAGTGGCACTGTGGCTCAAAATGGTAGAGCACTAGCCTTGAGCTGAAGAGCTCAGGGACAGCGCTCAGGCTCAGCGTTCAAGCCCCACAACCAAAAAAAAGAAGCACAAGAATTTTTTTATTTGTCAGTCGTGGGGCTTGAACTCTGGGCCTGGGCACTGTCCCTCAGCTCTTCAGCTCAAGGCGAGTGCTCTACCACTTGAGCTACAGCGCCACTTCCAGTTTTCTGGTGGTTTATTGGAGATAGGAGTCTCCTGGTCTCTCCTGCCCGGGCTGGCTTTGAACCGCGATCCTCAGATCTCAGCCTCCTGAGTAGCTAGGATTACAGGTGTGAGCCACCAGCGCCCGGCAGCACAAGAATTTTTGATTGGGTGAGTTCAACACCTGAAACTTGTATTACACAGTTATTTTTTACCCCCAAGAAATAGAGTACAGAAAAAATAAATTACGCTGGGCCCTGGTGGCTCACACCTGTAATCCTAGCTACTCAGGAGACTGACATCTGAGGATTGCGGTTCAAAGCCAGCCTGGGCAGGAAGTCCATGAGACTCAAATAAACCACCAGAAAACCGGAAGTGGCACTGTGGCTCAAGTGGTACAGGGCTTGCCTTGAGCTGAGGAGCTGAGAGACAGCGCCCAGACCCAGAGTTCAAGCCCCATGACCAACAAAAAGAAGCAGAAGCAGCAGCAGCAGAAGCAGAAGCAGCAAGCACCTAGGCATCAGGGAGAGAGAAAAGTTGGGTAGGGAAGTTTGTGTGGAACCAAATACCAGTTACAGCAGTAGTGAAGCTCCTAGGGTCAGGAGGACTGGCTGGTTTTGTCTTTGGAGGAAAATGGCTGCAAGTGTTTGGTATTGAGTGATATAAGCCAACAAAATCTAGGTTCATGGCACTTGGGTTCCTTCATTCCTGGAGTTTTCCTTCAGATATTCCCCAGTCAGTCTGTCTGTGTGTCCTTAATAATACTCCATATGAAAGGACCTTTCCAGACAGTGCCGTGGAACAGCCCACTTCCTTGTCCAAATTAGGGAATTCTTCTAAGACTGAGCTCTACCCCTTGCTCTACATAGCTCCTGTTGTCCCAGAAATTCCCCTGTAACTTAGTCTGAGCTAGTGCTCCTGGCAGGGTAAAATTTACCAAACCCAAGCCCGCTTGATACAAAGCAACCTCACCATGTATTACACTCACTTAATTTCATTAAAAAAAAAATAGCATCCAGGGCTGGGAAGTTGGCTTAGTGGTAGAGCGCTCGCCTTGCATGCTTAAGGCCCTGGGTTCGATTCCTCAGCACCACATAAGCAGAAAAAAAAAAGCCGGAAGTGGCACTGTGGCTCAAGTGGTAGAATGCTAGCCTTGAGCTGAAGAGCTGAGGGACAGCACCCAGGCCAAGAGTTCAGGTCCCACGACTGGACCACCTCCAAAAAATAGCATCCAGAAGAAATAAATAAAAAGAAATCCAACCTGAAAGTCAGGGCTGTTCCAGCAGTGAGCAAGTTCTTCCTGGGTGGCGGCTGGACTTGGGTCAGCAGCCTGGAATCAGAGCAGCTTCCAGGAACCTGCAGAAAGAACAGTGATGGAGATCTGCTACTCACCAGGCTTTTGTATTCTCCTAGATGGGGCCAGAGAAGTTCCACTTCACATAATTCACTTAGGATAAGTTCCACTTCACAGAATCCACTTGCCCAGAAGGAAAACAAGGTGGCTATAGTGGGCTTTGCTTTCCAGGCCTTTCAATACAGGTATACCAAATGAGGCAGGTCAACAGAAATATGGATGCAGATATAGCTTTGTGGGGAAAGCACATGTATGTGTGTTAATCTAGTTTTCTGTGCATCCCACCAGTCACCATTGCCCAGGACATGCCAGCCCAGGGTAGGGCACCGTGAGTGTGGTCTGGGCTGGCCCTCAGAGCGTCCATGGGGCCAAGGTATATCTATATTTTCACCCAATCTCTTCCTGTTGTGGAAGCAGAGACTTCTCTAAAATGATCCTCCTTTGGTCCCTCCTCCCCTCAGAAAAAGGAGGTTTTTAAGAGGGCTTAATTGACTGGGGACCTAAACTGTCTGCAATTTTGGATCTATAAACAACCTGAAGAGGGAATAAAAAGGCAAACAGCAATGAGGGAATAAAAAGGCAAACAGCAACTAAAAACAGTATGAACAGGATGTATTGAGTCTTAGCTCTAGTTGAGAAGTATTTGATAGACAAGAAGAGAGTCTTGGATTTAGTCCATAAACCACAACCACAAGATGGAAAACACCACTCACCCAGTGTCTATGGCTCACGCCTATCAACCTAGCTACTCAGGAGGCTAAGATCTGTGGATTGCTGTTCAAAGCCAGACTGGGCAGGAAATTCTGTGAGACTGTTATCGCCAATAAACCCTTCAGAACAACCCTTCAGCGCTGGTGACTCACGCCTGTAATCCTAGCTACTCAGGAGGCTGAGATCTGAGGATCTCTGTTAAAGCCAGTTCCAGCAAGAAAGGCCATGAGATTTTTTTTTTTTTTGGGTCTGGTCGTGGGGCCTGAACTCCGGGCCTGGGCGCTGTCCCTTAGCTCCTCAGCTCAAGGCTAGAGCTCTACCACTTGAGCCACAGCGCCACTTCAGGCTTTTTTCTTTTTGCTTACCTGGTGCTGAGGAATCAAACCCAGGTCCTCATGCATGCAAGGCAAGCGCTCTACCACTGAGCCACCTTCCCAGCCGAGGCCATGAGATTCTTATTGCCAATAAATCACTTATTAAACTTGAAATGGCAAAAAAAAATAAAAACAAGCCAGAAATAGCCCTGTGGCTAACGTGGTAGATCACTAGCCTTGAGCAAAGGCAGTTTAAGTTTGATGATTCCTTATTGATTTTAATGCCTGATTAAAATGTAATTATTGAAATATAGCATGGAAACCTTTCCAATCATTCTATTACATTCAATTTCATCCTTCATTTTTTTTTTGTTTTTTTTTTGCTGGTCCTGAGGCTTGAACACAGGGTCTGGTGTTCAAAGCGTGACTCTGAGCTTTTTTCCTAGAGGGTAGTGCTCTACCACTTTGAGCAGCATCACTTCTGGTTTTCTGCTGGTTGATTGGAGATAAGAGTCTGATGGACTTGCCTGCCTGGGCTAGCTTGAACCATGATCCTCAGATCTCAGTGTCCTGGGTAGGTAGGATTATAGGCAGGAGCTGAAATAGGGAGTCTGGCTGGCGCCATCTTGGCCACATTGTGGATAGTAGGGTCTGCCATCTTATCTTCATAGTGGGGGAAGGTGGAGCTCCTGCCTCCCAGGTGATGGGTGGGACTTGAATAATAGGTTACTAAACCTATCAGTCTAGTGCCCCCAACTGGGAGTTTCTTAAAACCATACTCCCTGTCTGATTGGATTTAGGGCTGGACCAGCCTAGGCACCCTGCCACGCCACGTGTCTCTGTGTTCCTGTCCTGTCTCCTGTCTCCTGACTCTTCTCTGGTCTCCATTGGAGTTGAATTGGTTTGTTGGTATTGTTTATGTTCGTTCTTTTCTCTCTGGCCTTCATGGCTCAGTTTCCTAATAGTGTTAAGTGTATTTGCTGGCTGCTGGTCTTTTTTTAATTGTTTTATTTTTTGTCCGTCATGGGGCTTGAACTCTGGCCCTGGGCGCTATCCCTCAGCTCTTCAGCTCAAGGCTGGCACTCTACCAATTGAGCCACAGCACCACTTCCAGTTTTCTCAGTGCAATTCTATCAATCTTTATGCAAGTAAAAAAGTAACTTGTCGGGCTGGGATGTAGCTCAGTGGCAAAGCGCTTGCCTAGCAAGCGCAACGTTCTGGGTTCGATCCCCAGTACCAAAAAGAAAAGACAAAAAAAATACAGTTAAAAAAAACCCAAACAAAAAAAAACCCAACCGTTTAGCCGGGCGCTGGTGGCTCACCCTGTAATCCTAGCTACTCAGGAGGCTGAGATCTGAGAATCACGGTTCAAAGCCAGCCTGGGCAGGAGAGACTGTGAGACTCTATCTACAATAAACCACCAGAAAACCGGAAGTGGCGCTGTAGCTCAAGTGGTAGAGCGCTCGCCTTGAGCTGAAGAGCTGAGGGACAGCGCCCA
>NW_012267255.1:9377922-9394040 GCF_000151885.1 Dipodomys ordii
GATTGTTTCTAACACATTTATAAGATTATTTCTTTGTTGCTTTGTATGTCCCTCCCCCATGGTATAACCCCTGCTTTCACTGTATTTGATGTCGGTATAAATTGTGGAGGGGAAGGGAAAAAACAAATGGTTTAAATAGGGATACAGGTGGACCCATTGCAACAATGAGATGTACAAGTTGTTACGTTGAAAATGAACTTTACAACTTTGGTGGGTAGGGGGAGGAGGTTTGGGTGGGGGGGGTGGAAAGAAGATGGGAAGGGATGGGAAGGGGAAACAAAGGAGGAGGCTACAAAGATAAGAAATGTACTCATTATCTTGCCCATGTAATTGTAACCCCTCTGTACAATATTTTCACAATAAAAAATACACACAAAAAAGAAATATAGGAGAAATAGTATGTAATAGTGCATCATGTATATAATCCTAGCGACTCAGGAGGCTCAGATCTGAGGATCACCATCTGACATGAGCCTGGGCAGCCAGTCCTTAAGACTCTTTTCTAGGGGCTGGGAAGGTGGCTCAGTGGTAGAGCGCTTGCCTTGCATGCTTGAAGCCCTGGGTTTGATTCCTCAGCACCACTAAGCAGGAAAAAAAAAGACTCTTTTCTACAATTAACCAGTAAAATAACCTAGAATTGAGGAGTGTTTAAAGTGGTAGAATATCAGCCATGAGCTTAAGCCTAATGAGAGCGTGAGTTCAAACTACAGTACCACACAAAAAATAAATACTAAAACGTATTTCTGTTATATTTCTATAGTAGGGAGCATGAGTTGGCATAAATTATTATTATTATTTTTTTGGTCGGTTGTGGGGCTTGAACTCTGGGCCTGGGCGCTGTCCTTCAGCTCTTCAGCTCAAGGTGAGCGCTCTACCATTTGAGCTATAGCGCCACTTCTGGTTTTCTGGTGGTTTATTGGAGATAGGAGTCTCACGGTCTCTCTTGCCCGGGCTGGCTTTGAACCGCGATCCTCAGATCTCAGCCTCCTGAGTAGCTAGGATTACAGGCATGAGCCACCAGCGCCCGGCTGGCATAAATTATTTTAGCTGACAAAATTTCATGACAATTTAAAGAGTTTTCTGTGAACATTTTAGAAACTTAGCTGTAAATGAAGACATTACTGATTTTTGAGTCTGATACTTAGGAAGTCCCTTGTACACTAGCATTGTGAATTACTATGTCATTGTCCTTATGATGTTGTTAATTTCTCATATTTGTATGTTATTACACCCTAATCTGATGATAATTTTATGATTTAGGAAAATTGTTTAGATGTGACTAATATGATATTTTACAAGGTTATAATTTGTTAGCATACATTTGTTAGGGATTTCTTAAATTACTGTTTGCAATAATCCTGTATTGAAGAGAAACCAATATGTGTGTATGTGTGTGTCAATACTGGGCCTTGAAGTCAAGGCCAGGGCATCTCCCTTAGTTTTTTAACTCAAGGTTGGTACTCTACCACTTGAGCCAAACCACTACTTCAAGGTTTTTGCTCATTAATTACAGACTGTTCAGGCTAGCATCAAACAGTGATCTCAGATCTCAGTCTTCTGAATAGGTAGGCTTACAGGAGTGAGCCCCTGGGGCTCAGTTACCCTGAAATCTTTAACTGGAGTAAAAAGATCTGGAGTACAAGATCAATCATAACAATCTCCAACCTGTCAGTACTCACAAGAATTTCTTGATTCCTTCTGTTGTTGACTATATAAAACAGATGAATTTATAATAATTAACTTCCCACTTCTAACGAGTTAGTTGTAGTGTAGCAGAGAGAAATCTTCCTTTATTTTTGATTAACTGTAAACCAGAAAAGGAAATTTCTGTTAGTCTCTGTGGCCACAAGAGGGAGTCATGTGCGAAATCATGTTCATTCCAAGGCTTTTTGATCTGAGGCTGTTCGCACTACAAAAGAACCCTTCACTCCAGCTGGATGCCTGGCATCCATTCAAAAATCTGTATCTTTTTTTTTTTTTTTTCCTGGAGCCAACAAGGGTAAATCAGAAAAAAGTAGTAATAACTACTGTTTATTGACTATTGAATATATACATCTTTTTCATGTGTTCAGTGCTAGTAAAGTATTCCTTTAATTGATGTTGAATACTGGATTTACTTCAAAATCACCACATGGGAATCTATTAGGGAAGACTACAGTCAGCCTCTCCCTCTAACAGAACAGCATATGATAAACAGAATGGTTCCTGAGCCGGCTGGTCCTTCTAGATCATCTTTTAAAAATTCAATTATTTTCCCTATTAAAAAAATCTATTTAGAAGCCGGGTGCTGGTGGCTCATGCTTGTAATCCTAGCTACTCAGGAGGCTGACATCTGAGGATTGAGGTTCAAAGCCAGCCTGGGCAGGAAAGTTTGTGAGACTCTTTTTTTTGGGGGGGGGTCCGGTCATGGGGCCTGAACTCTGGGCCTGGGCACTATCCCTCAGCTCTTCTGCTCAAGGATAGCGCTCTATCACTTGAGCCACAGCGCTACTTCTGGCTTTTTTCTTATATGGTGCTGAGGAATCAAACCCAGGGCCTCAGGCATGCAAGGCAAGTGCTTTACTACTGAGCCACCTTCCCAGCCCTGTGAGACTCTTATCTCCAATAAACCACTAGAAAACCAGAAGTGGAGCAGTGGCTCAAGCGGTAGTAGAGAGCTCGCCTTGAGCTGAAGAACTGAGGGACAGCACCCATGCCCAGAATTAAAGCTCCATGACTGCAAAAAAAAAAAAGTATTTAATCTAGGCACCAGTGGTTTATGCCTATAATCCTAGCTACTCAGGAGGCTGAGATCTGAGGATTGAGTTTTCAAAGCCAGCTGGGACAGGAAATCTGTTAACCATTTGAGCTGTGACTCAAATCTTAGAGTGCTAGCCTTGAGCACAAAAGTTCAGAGACAGTACCTGGACCCTGAGTTCAAGCCTCAGGACAGGCATGCAATGCATGTGCACATGTGTGCATGTGCATGCGCACACACACCGACACATACAGAATATATTTAGTTTGGAGCGTATTGACTATCTGAACTTAATGAAAAGTCTACAAAGGGGAAGTATTTATAATAAATAGATGATGAAAACCTTTTGATTCTGTATTATTTAACCACAAATCTAAAGAAGCCACAAGATAGCTGGGAAGGTGGCTCAGTGGTAGAGTGCTTGCCTTGCATGCCTGAGGCCCTGGGTTTGATTCCTCAGCACCACATAAGCAAAAAGAAAAAAGCCGGAAGTGGCGCTGTGGCTCAAGTGGTAGAGCGCTAGCCTTGAGCTGAAGAGCTGAGGGACAGCGCCCAGGCCCAGAGTTCAGTCCCTACGACCGGACCCAAAAAAAAAAAAAAAGAAGCCACAAGATAAAGCCATCCATAGCAGTTGTCTCTTTGCATTGATGAGAAACAGATGTGTCATTGCTGACTCTTGGTCACAGATGCAAGATTTTTTGTTTTTGTTTTTGTTTTTGATGCCCAGAATGGAGCTTAAGCTCAGGAACTCTCACTGTCACTTAGGTTTTTCCACTTAAGGCTAGTGCTCTACTACTTGAGCCACAGTTCCATTTATAGCTTTTGGCTAGTTAATTAGAGATAATACTCTGATGGACTTTCTTGTCTGGGATTTCTTTGAACCAGGATCCTTAGATCTCAGTCTCCTGAGTAGCTAGGATGACAAGAATGAGCCACTGGTGCCGATCTCTTTTTTCTTTTCTGTTACTTGAACCACATTATGAAATGTAATGATCAGTTCCTTTACTGTCTTCAGATCAATAGTATTTAAGCCCTCACCGTTTTTGTGACTTTAAGTGAACATGTTTTTATCATGTATGTAATAAGATTTAACTATGGGGAGGGAGGGAAGAATTGAGGAGGTGGGGAGGAAAGAGATGGTAGGGGAAAACAAAAAGGAGGGGGTAACAATGCTCGATAGGAAATGGACTCATTATCTTGCTCATGTAGCTGTAATCCTTCTGTACAGTATCTTTACAATAAAAATATATTTTAAAAAAGATTAAATATCTAGTTGGGTGCTGGTGTAATTATAGCTATAATTATGGCTACTCAGGAGGCTGAGATCTGAGGATCATGGTTCAAAACCAGCTGAGCCAGAAAAGTCCTCATGAAACTTCTATCTCCAATAAACCATCAGAAAGCCAGAAGTAGAGCTGTAGCTCAAAGTGATAGAGTGCTAGCCTTGAGCAAAAGAGCTCAGGGCCAGTGCCTAGGCCCTCAGTTCAAAGCCCCATGATCATATCATCATCAACAATGACAAAAAATGTAATATCTGAAAGCCACACAACTGAAAAACCAATTGTCTTTCTCTGTCAGGGGCAGTAGTTTGAAAAGAATATCCACAAATTCTTTGACATTCCTCTCTTCATGAGGAAATTTAAGTCTCTTCCATGTGATTGCAGATTGGTTTTAATAATGAAGTTTTAATGACTTGAATATCTTACAAGTGAAAAAGGATTCATTCCTGAGATTAGACTGTTTGGATCTGTAGCTTTTGCCTTAGGGATGTGCTCTTTGTTCTGCATGCTGCGGTCTGGGGAAGCTCCATCCTGGGTAGCCTTGTAGAGAGGCTAAGTGAGGAGTAAATGAATCCTCTGCCGGCAGCTACGTCTGGCAGCTGGCTGGCTGGCAGCTGGCCGATGAGTGAGGGCTCAGGTGACTCGAGTCCTGGAACACACCTTGTGACAGAAGCCACTTGAGAAACCTAGAAATTCGATAATACCCCCAAGCCTCCCCTAGATTCCTGGCTGAACCTGTGAGACAATCAATGTTGGTGGTTTTTGAGCTGGTAAGTTTTGAAGGAGTGGTTTTCCCAGCTGGACACAGGTCACGGATGAACGACAGGGTCTCTTGTCTTTTCAATGGTGTAACAAACATACTACAAAAGCAGACTCAATTGCATGCTTTTTCTACCACTGCTGCTCTTCCTCTGCTACCTTTTATTGCTAACCAAAAAAAAAAAATTAAATTCAAAAGTTCTATTAGCTGGCCATTATGCCTTTTGTGTTTCTTGTTTTGTTTTTCTTTTTTTTTGTCTCACTTGTGTGACAGGGTCTCACTCTGTAACCCAAGCTGGTCTCAAACACAAGATCCTCCTGATTCAGCCTCAGGAGTGGTGAGATTATGGGATGGGGGCTACACACACACACACACACACACACACACACACACACACACACACACACACACACACACACATTTAATGCCTGTTATTGAGCTTGAACTGAGGGCCTGGGCATTGTTCCTTAGCTTTTTTCTCAAGGCTAGTGCACTATTACTTGAGCCACAACCCAATTTCTGGCTTTTTTTTTTTTGGAGTAGTTTATTAGATAGAAGAGTCTCACAGATTTTCCTGCCCAGGCTGCCTTTAAACCCTAATCCTAGGATATCAGCCTTCCGAGTAGCTAGGATTACAGGCACAAGCCACCAATGCCCAGCTTTGCCATCTTTTAAAACAATTATTATTATTTGAATAACACTGCACAGTATTAGTAGAATGCAATATTACTTAAGCACCACCTCAGGAAACCCTTATACACAAAGCTAGCTAAATTTCAATAGTTTATAAATCAAATATAAAATAATAATAATAAAATGGTATTAAATTTATAAAAGCCTTTGCTTTAGTCTGATTCCTGGCCCCTGATTCCCACTCACCAGAATCGCTGGATCTGGATCCAAGCCCTTGTTGCCTGGCTTGGTCCCTAGCTGGGTGTCTGACAGCAGCTGCCCTGCATTTCAGTAATGCATATTATTCCCTGACTGTGGCTTGCTAATACAACTCCTGATAACTGGGCCCACAGAATTTGGGCTCTGATATTTACTTTGGGAAGATCAACTGTTTTATTGGCATAATTATTAACCGTAAAAAATAGAAATATCAGTATCTTTTTGCATGAATATGGTGAGGATGAGAAATACTTCTACAAATAACCACCACAGTGTTTAGTGCTATGTAAGTCTTTGGCAAAGAGTTACCTGTGGTGCCATTATGTTTGTGGGGGGAGAATGGAAAGATCATCACAATGCTAAGTCAAGGAATGTGTACACTCTATAGATGGTCTAAGTTCTCAGTGCTACACTCCTAGCTGGCTCATACAGACTTCATAGATCTTCTAGGCTCTGGCAGAACCCAAGTCTGCTAACACAGGGATATGTAGGGTGTTTTTTTTTAAATTTAATTTAATTTTATTTGTGAACATACTGTACAGAGGGGTTACAATTACATGGGCAGGATAATGCGTACATTTCTTACCAAGCATTGCAGCCTCCTCTTTTGTTTACCCTTCACATCCCTTCCCAGCCTCCCCCCTATGTAGGGTGTTTTTATGTTTCTCTTTCTTATATAATATTTACTCTAAGGGACGGATGCACCCTGTGCCACTTCAGAACTTCTATGTGTGTATTTTTCTAGGCTTTGCTCTTACCAGGGAGATAAAGCAGATCAAGAAAAGAATAAACCAGGCTGGGAATGTGGCTTAGTGGTAGAATGCTTGCCTAGCATGCATGAAACCCTGGGTTCGATTCCTCAGTACCATATAAACAGAAAAAACCGGAAGTGGTGTTGTGGCTCAAATGGTAGAGTGCTAGTCTTGAGCACAGAGAGGCTCAGAGACAGTGCACAGGCTGTGAGCATAAGCCCCAGGACTGGCAAAAAAAAGAAAGAAAGGAAGAAAGGAATAAAGAAAGAAAGAAAGAAAGAAAGAAAAAAAGAAAGAAAGAAAGAAAGAAAGGTTGATTAAACCAGACATCTCTCAGCTGCCTGACTCATCTCTCCAGGTCTGTATCCAAATTGTGGTAGCAGGCTGCTGAAAGGTATTGCACGATTACATATAAATGAAAATCATGACACTTATTGCTTTGCAGTGCCAGGCACTGTGATAATTACTTAGAAACAAAGAATTGCAAGTTGCAGAGAAGTAAAAGAAGTTCATGAATAGTCAGGATGGATTAGAGGAAAGTCAGAGTGCAATAAAATCAAACTCAAAAAATGTTAGCCAAAAAACCCCCCAAAACTCCACTTTCTGAGAGAATGGCTCATTCACTTCATATGAAACAATAAATAAAATGCAATATTATAATGAACCTAAGATTTTGAACCTTGTGGTCCTTTCCTAAATAAGAGACAAAGAATTATTTATACCGATGGCATCTGAAGGATATTTGGAGCTAGTGAGTGATGCCAACTCATGCTGCAATTAATAAAATGCCCACCACCAGTGATAGGACAGCAGATGTTCTGGTGAAGCCACCCTCTGTGGAAGGACTGCATCCTTGGAGCACAAGTGAATGCTAATGAAGGCAAGCGACGATCCAATAGATGACTGTATCCATCCTAGGGTAGCTGATGCAGATCCAACTCAAACATCAAACCAGGCTTTCCACAGGCTGGTACTGTGCAACTAACAGCCCATCTGGACTGCTGGAGAGAGCACCAACAAAAGCAGACATCTACTAACATAAAGATACACTCTGGTGGCTAGAATAACCCTGTATTTGGCAGGATTTCCTCATAAAATACTGAGCATTTAATATCCCAGAAGGTTATAATTGATACAGTGAGTCATTTTCTTCATGCATGATAAATTTTCAGTGTTTTCCAAAAGACTAAATCTGCCATTTAGAAAGACCTAAATGGTTTTTAACCTCCAAGCTAGACAACTAGAAAAAACTACATGTAGCTGGAGTGCAACCATCTGGCTAGTGGTACTCAAAAATTATTTACTTATTTCTTTCTTTCCCAAATCAAGGGATAGGGGATTGAGTTTCATTAAATTATTTTTTATTGTTACTATAAGGGTGATGTACAGCGGCGTTACTGTTACATAAGTCAGGTAATGAGCATATTTATTTGAACAATGTCACCTCTTCCCTTTTATTCTCCTAGTTTTTTCCTCCCAATCCCCCTCCCAACAAGTTACATAGTTCATTTTCAATGTAGTGTCTAATGCGTATCACTGCTGTATTTGTTTACCCTTTGCCCCACAATTTCTGTAATTTCCCCTCTCCCAAATAGATAAACTTACATACAAGACAAAAGATACAGAAATCAAAATCAGTGACAAAGGAGGAGAAAGAAAAGAAGCAAAATAACATAAAACCTTATTTCCATTTCTTGGAGTTCATTTTGATGGACATCATTTTATATGATCATATACCTATAGTTATTGAACATTTGTGATCCTCTCCTAAGAATATCCTCCAATGTGCAAGTACCCAGAGTCCTATATAATTTATTATGGCTAAGTGTATTTTTTTGTCTTTAACCATCCAGTGTGATTACTAGTAGATTTATAGGTACTTTCTGGTTACAACAAATGAGGGAAACCATGCAACCTATATTTCTTTGGGTGTGGCTTACTTTGCTTAATATAGTTTTTTTTGTAAGTCTTTCCATTTCCTTATGAAGGGTACAATATTATTCTTCCTGATGGAAGCATAGAATTCCGGTGTGTGTGTGTGTGTGTGTGTGTGTGTGTGTGTGTGTGTGTGTGTATCACATTTTCTTGATCCATTCTGTTTCATTTTTATGGTTGATATTTTGTATTTAAGGAAATATTTATTTTCCTTAAGTTGAATTGAGAGTACAAGTTCCTGAAAATTCTCATAAGAATTGTGGAAGGGGGCTGGGAAAGTGGCTCAGTGGTAGAGCGCTTGCCTTGCATGCTCAAAGCCCTGGGTTCGATTCCTCAGCACCACATAAGCAAAAAGAAAAAAGCTGGAAGTGGCACTGTGGCTCAAGTGGTAGAGTGCTAGCCTTGAGCTGAAGAGCTGAAGGACAGCGCCCAGGCCCAGAGTTCAGGTCCCATGACCGGACCCAAAAAAAAAAAAAAAAAGAATTGTGGAAGGCTGGGCGCTGGTGGCTCACGCTTGTAATCCTAGCTACTCAGGAGGCTGAGATCTGAGGATCGCGGTTCAAAGCCAGCCCAGGCAGGAGAGACCGTGGGACTCCTATCTCCAATAAACCACCAGAAAACCAGAAGTGGTGCTGTAGCTCAAGTGGTAGAGTGCTTGCCTTGAGCTGAAGAGCTGAGGGACAGCACCCAGGCTCAGAGTTCAAGTCTCACGGCTGACCAAAAAAAAAAGAATTGTGGAAGATTGCTGGGTTGGTATTTTTATTTTTTAATTTATACAAGGGTTGGGACTGTGGTTTAGTGTAGAGTGCTTGCCTAGCATGGATGAAGCCCTGGGTTTGATTCCTCCATATCACATACACAGAAAAAGCCAGAAGTGATATTGTGGCTCAAGTGGTAGAGTGCTGGCCTTGAGCAAAAGAAGCACAGGGATAGTGCCTTGGCTCTGAGTTCAAGCCCCGGGACTGGCAAAAATAAAATAAAATGTATACAAAATAACTAGTTTCATTTTCACATTTTTTACACATACATTCAAACGTGGGTTTTTCTTTTAAAAAAAGAAAACATGCGGGCTGGGAAGGTGGCTCAGTGGTAGAGTGCCTGGCTTGCATGCATGAGGCTCTGGGTTCGATTCCTCAGCACCAGATAAGCAGAAAAACCTGGAAGTGGTGCTGTGGCTCAAGTGGTAGAGCACTTGCCTTGAGCTAAAGAGCTGAGGGACAGCGCCCAGGCCCAGAGTTCAGGCCCCATGACCGATTAAAAAAAAAATCAATCAACTAAGAATTTCTACAGGATGAATATAGAAAAGGCTTAGAAAGCCGTTGCTATCTGTTCCCATCCTCACAACCCTACTAATATATAAAGATGGATGAGAAGGCAACCTGGCTATGACATCTGTCATGCCACTGATTGCTAGGGTTGATGGATGTCTCTGTCCTCATCACTCCACATGCTTTCCTCTTGAAGCTGTGCACTCAGTTGAAGAGGACAGCCATCCTTAACAGAGGAGAGCTCATTTGCGGTCAAGGGTATATGAGTAGCTGTGCTCCACTTCTAGGACTTCCAAACAAGCTCTCAAAATATAAGACATTTATTTATTCTACCTGTTTAATGCTTTGTTAACTGTTCACTGTCCCAGATACCATGTTAGGACTAAGAGGAAAAGACATGCACAGGGAATTTAGAATCTAGTGAAAAAGCTTGTCTCTCCTCTCCAAATATCTCATTCCTTTCATCAATTAAGGAAAGTATTTAATAATAATGTATCCATTTTCCTATCTGTAACCACACACAAATATGCAGAACTAAATGGCTCAGTCTTTGTTTGAAAAAAGTATGCTCAGAAAGGCTGTAGAGATGTTAGTAAATGCAATACCTTGAGCTGGGTGTCAGTGGTTCATGCCTATAATCCTAACTACTCAGGAGGTTGAGATCTGAGGATCACAGGTAGGAAAAATCTGTGAGATTATTTCCAATGAACTACTTAAAAAGCCAGAAGTGAAGCTGTGGCTCAATTGAGAGTACTAGCTTTGAACACAAAAGCTCAGGGGACAGCATCCACGCCCTGAGTACAAACTCAGGACTAGGGAAAAAAAAAGCTATCATAAGTAACTTGAGTGATTTCTGTAAAATAGAAGGTAATGTAGAAGTAAAAATCACTTGCTTTATGATTGTATTTTGTCAGATTGAATATTGGTTTTGTCCCCAGGAATCCTGGAGAATAGAACATTCAAATTATTAAATTGGTTGGTAAATAAAATACAGGGATTTCACAATCAAGTTCACTGGAAGATGAAGTTGAAAAATTTCTACCACCTACATATGTGGTTTCATCCCTACCTACATCTTCCCTTGTAATCAACTATCTGTAACTTCCCCACCTACACCGAAACCTTTGTCGGCCTTCAAAATCTGTTCTCCCAACCAAACAACAGGCCTCTTCCAAAAATCCAGTCTCCATTTCTCAAAAAAGTCTTCTTCACTTTAACTCATTCTCTCCCCTACTAATTTAGATTCAACTAGCTTTGGCCCTAAAATATCTTGTGCATTATCACTTCTCATAAAGGAGCCAATATTGCACTCTCATCTTTCTTGTATACTCTATGCCATGTAAATATCCTGTGTTACAGGAATCCACTGGGTTCATATTTCCTTAGTCTGGCTACATATTTGCTTTTTTTTTTTTTTAACATTTCTTAAGGACAAAAGTTCCATTACCACTGTATTCTCCAAAACCATAATTCAGTGGATGTGAAGAAGGGTGCAAAGGTAAGTTAGTGGGAAGATACGCAGGTAATCAGAAGCTGTGTCTACATGTGAGAATGTAGGATTCAGAAGATAAAGCCATACACTAGAAATCTGGTTTATTATAATTCTTTTTTTGAGGTTTAAAAAATTGAATTTGTATTTTTTATTGTAAAGATACTGTACAGAGGGGTTACAGTTACATGAACAAGGTAATGAGTCCATTTCTTATCAAGCATTGTTACCCCCTCCTTTGTTTTTCTACTACCAACCCTCCCGCCACCCAAAGTTGTAAAGCTCGTTTTCAACATAGTGTCTTGTACATCTCAATCTCATTGTTACAACGGGTCATCTTGTATCTTTATTTCAGCATATTGTTATTTCCCTTCCCCTCATCAAATTAGAAAAATGTATATACAAGATGTAGGGCACCAAAATCAAATACAGTGACAACAGGGGCTGTACCATGGGAGAAGAACATACAAAGAAACAAAAAAAATCACATAGTACATTATAAGTACATTCAAAAGAACAAGAAAGATATCTTCTGTCTCTATCTTGGGGTTCATTTTGCTTAGCATCAGGTTATATGGTCATTTGCACATAGCTTTTGACCTTTTCTGCTTGTCCTAGACATATACTAGTTATTGCAGATAAGGGAAACCATGGGACCTATTGATTTATCATGTTCAACCTCATATCATCTGGAGAAATACTACCAGACTGAAGGCTTCAGGAGAGCAAAGGCCACATTCATCCTAAGGACTACTTAATGTGTGCTGTATCACCAGAGGCCCCTCCAGTGCTTTGTGCATAGTGAATCCAGAATAAATATATTTTGGGTAACTAGTGAATCAACTGAAAAGAAGTCAGAATTCTGAAATGTAGATTGTATATATCTTCTTTCCAAGTCCAGGGTAACTATTCATTATACATTGGGGTAAGCACAGGTGGCTTGTGTCTGTAATCTCAGACTCCCAGGTGGCTGAGATCTGAGGATTGCAATTTGAAGCTAGGCTGTGTAGAAAAGTCCATGAGACTTTTATCTCCAATTAAGCAGCAAAAAGCTGCAAGTGAAGGTGTGGCTCAAGTAGTAGAACACCAATTTTAAGCAAAAAAGCTAATTGATAGTACCCAGGCCCTAAATTCAAGCTCCAGTACTAGTGTGCACAGGCACACACACGCACATGTGCACACACACAAAAACAAAACATTAGAGAATAGAAATTGTAAGTAGCTTTCCCTAAGTCTCTCATGACCTGAACAGCAACCAGGAGATCTAAGGACAATTCTTTTTCTAGCATTTATATTTTCATTATGCAGCTCAAAAATGTTCTGAACATTGTGCTTTTTAAAAAAGTATCTTTAAACAAAAAAGTTAAGAGCCTACAAAAATACATCTGTTCCTACTTTTAAAGAATCAGTTTAGTTGAGGATCAAGTCCAGTACTCAGTGAATATTATAACAACAGATGGTCTTATGTCAGTCTTTAAAATAACACAGCTACCGAGGGAAAAAAGTGGAAATGAAGGTCTGGCTACTGTTAGGCCAGGGTTACTCCAAACCCAGAAACAAAAGGCTCCATAGACCAACACCAGGAAACCTTGTACCCAGAGTTCAACCAGGTTTGGGAATACAGACTAAATTCTCACTGGGTCCCAGACAGAATCCTAAGCCACCAGCAAGATCCATCTAGGCTTTTTTTTTTTTTTAAGTGTATACTGTGGAAGCAGAGGTGTGTAGGTTCTGCTTTAATTCTGGGCTTTTGGCCTGGCTTTAGTTGCCCATGATTTCTTAGAAGTCACCTCCTCTTTATGGATAAGAAAAGGACAAGAGCTTGGCTGCTGCATGGTGAATTTCAGTAGGTGACCCGGATAGAGCATATTTACTTTAAATAGGATGCATGGGAAACTTTCAAAGAAATATTTGGACAAATTCCCAGATGACAGATGAGCTGAGGAGGTCAGGCATTTTACTGCAGGAATTGATGCTTGCTCTTAGAGGAAAGGGCTGAGAGGAGGGCCTAGCGCTGGTCAGATAAGCAGCAGCATCTAGTGAAGGAGCCAGGGCACTCAGTGGGCTGGTGAGCACACACAGTGGTCATGACTATTACAGGCTATGATAAGTAATCACTTACACAGAAGTGTGCAGCTGCCCTTGCACAATTGCAGCCTGAATTTCTAGGACAGTCTGCCTTATTTCAAACACAAGAGTAGCATTTATTTTGACTGCCTCAGAATTCTGAGCACTGAACTCATTCTTACAATTCATTCCAGTCCCAAAGAAAGTTCACTTAAATCACTGGAACTCAGATCAAAGAGGTCACACAAATGCAGTGAACCATTTCACCAAAACCCAAATTCCTTCATCAAGGGCAATGTGCTCAATCATACACAGTGGACCTAGCGAATCTGACAAACTGAGAATGCAAAGGTCTGAGTGGTTTCCAGTTTCTGCTTTTCTTTTCCATCCTGACACTACAGTAGAACTGACAAGCTGGTACCATGATTCAGGAGCAAACCATTGGAATGGGAACTGGAACAAGTTCCCTGGTGGGTGATCTGAGTTTTCCTTTAAGATGAAAAGACAGCATTGCCTGTTTGAGGGGCAATCTTGTGGCTTCCACACAAGATACTCCACAGTGAATGTAATTTTCAACCCCAAGGTGATTGCAAAGGGATTATAGCAGAGAATAGCAAATCAGGGACCCAAATATAAAGTTGGGGAACTTTTACTTCATTGGGCCAGCAAAAACATCTTAAATTTTTTTTTCTTTTTTGTCCTGGGGCTTGAACTCTGTGCTTGGGTGCTGTCCCTCAGCTCTTTAGCTCAAGGCTATTGCTCTACCACTTGAGCCACAGTGCCACTTTCGGTTTTGTGAGTGGTTTATTGGAGGTAAGAGTCTCACAGACTTTCTTGCCCAGGCTGGCTTTAAACCAGGATCCAAATCTCTGCCTCCTGAGTAGCTAGGATTACAGGTGTGAGATACCAGCTTTCATAATTACTTCCCTCTTTCTCTAAATGGCAGGCAGTTTGAAGATACAACCTAGGTTAGAACAATAGATCTGTGCATAGGGCCACACACAATTCAACAAAAGTTTGCCTTTTGTGTGTTGCAGTACTGGGGCTTGAACTCAGGGCCTAGGTGCTGTCCTTCAGCTTTTATGCTCAAAGCTGGCACTCTATTGCTTGAGCCACAGCTCCATTTCTGGCTTTTTAGTGGTTAAGAGGAAGAGTCGCATGGATTTTTCTCAGCTGGCTTAGAACCAAGATCCTCTTATCTCAGCTTCTTGAATAGCTAGGATTGCAGGCCTGAACCACCAGCACCCTATTAATAAATGCCTGTTTTGACCAAACCTCAGTTTTTCTTCCAATCCTGAGGAAGAAAACTGGCATCCCAGAGTGGAATGGTCAAAAGGAGAGCCAGAGGCGTGAAGATAATTTTCACGCACAATTCAAATGGTAGTTCTCATCTGAACGTCCCCGGGGCACACAGCTCCGATTCCGTATGGCTTGCTGCTAGAAGATTTTCTTTACTTCCATTTGCACAAACTAATCTGATGCCCTCAAATGTTGTCTTCAAGAGCTTTATTTTATTCCTGTAGGAGTTTCTTGTTTTTTTTTTTTTTTTTCTTCCTTTTCTTTTTCTTCTCATAGCGGTGCGATACCATAGCAACCAAGGGACATTCATCTTGTCTAACCATTGTGCTAGGCAGGCCAATATGGGCAGGGGACTGAGTTCCACAGCGTCAGGGAGAGAGGACGCTAAGGAATGGAGGAAGGGGATAAACACATTAACCCTCTCTCCCAAGGATTCCTGAGTTTGGGTTTTTATCTTTGCTTCTTCTGTAGGGTGCATCCCTAGGCTCAAATGTAGGGCCACTTCACGCGGAAGGAGGCCAGCGGGGCGGCCGTAGGGAGAGGCCCCGAGCTGATGGGCAGTGAGCAGCCCCGGTTCCCCTCCGCCGCGCCGTGCCCGGGTCCCCGCTATCAGCACCTCTCAAAGAGCCCGAGCCGGTTGCTCTGGAAGGCCGAGTCCAACTTAAGCCGCTTAGTTTGATCCTGAAAGGAAACGCTGGCTCCCAGCCTCCGCCCCGCAACCGCCCGCGGGGCTGCCGGGAAGGAGGGCGAAAGGGGCTCCGGGGCGTGGGAGTCCGGGGCTCCCCGACTCGCGTCCTGCAAATAACAAGTTGCTCCGGGAGCACACGTGGGAGGGCGGGCCCGGCACACGGGCTGCGGCGTGGCGTGTCCGTGGGGCACCCCAAGCCCCACCGCCGCGGGGCTCTGCCGTGGAGCCTCCCACCGCGGCTCCCCGGAGGGGAGGCGTGCAGGGCACCATTGCGTCCCCGCGGCTGGGCCAAGGGCTCGGCGCGGCCACATGGCGCGCGCCGCGGCTGCGCTTTGTTCCCGGCGTTGACGCCAAGTCCCCGGCTCCGGCTGCCCCTAGGCCCGGCACACGGGCCTCGGGCGGCTGAAAAACCTAGAGCGGGAGAAGCGCCTCCGAGTATCCGCAGCCTCCCCATGCTCCTTGGTCACCGCCACCACTACAGCCACCATCGCCACCGCCGCCCCGCCCGGCCCGGGCCCCGCCCCTATACACCAAGGCCCCGCCCCACAACCAACGGCTCCGCCCGCCGGATACGCACCGCCCACTTCACTCATGCCCCACCTCCGGTCCTGCCGCTGGTCAGGAAATGCCCGCCCCACAAGTGCCGCCCCCGCCCACACGGCCAAGCCACAGCCAATCATAGCACCGGACACGTCCCGCCCACCAGGTTCATCCCCCGCCCCCACGACCCAGGCCACGCCCTCGTTACCCATGCCCCACCTCGTCCCACGCCCCCGGCCCCGCCCCAGCTTCTCCGCGAACTTAAGTCAGCGGTTCGCGCCGCCGCGCGCCCATTGGCCGGCGGAACGCGCCGCGTCACAATGGAGCCGGTGGGCGGTGGGGAGTCGGGCAGAGCTGGGGCTTCCCGCTGAGCCGCCGCTGGTGGCCGCCGGGAAAGTGCCGAGGCCGGTGC
>NW_012267255.1:9396095-9407840 GCF_000151885.1 Dipodomys ordii
CTTGCCTTGCATGCTCGAGGCCCTGGGTTCGATTCCTCAGCACCACATAAGCAAAAAGAAAAAAGCCGGAAGTGGTGCTGTGGCTCAAGTGGTAGATCGCTAGCCTTGAGCTGAAGAGCTGAGGGACAGCCCCCAGGCCCAGAGTTCAGGCTCCACGACCGGACCAAAAACAAAAAAAACCCTGAATATTATTATATTCAATTGTTTTTATTATCCATACAAAACTCAATGGCTGATTTTCATTTAAGTCTCTCAAATTGAATATCCAATTTGGTTTCTCCTTCCCAGCATCCTCTGCTCGCCACTGATGTTATGAAAAATGAATGTGTTCTGACTGAGGCATGTTAGTCCACACTTGGTGGAAAGGCATTCATGGCTTCTGTGTAACACATCTCCCACTGCTTTTCCCACTCTGAGTACAGTATGTACCAGCAAACAACTTAGGTCTGTGACCACCCAAAAGATAGTTGGACCCCAGTTATGGTGTAGCATTTATTTAGTCTATTGTAAAGTACTTGCTAATTTGTGTCTTGTCTGTCTACATATTTTTGCCTTTTTCTTCTATTGCTTACTCTGATTTTATTTTCCTTTCTATATTTTCTAAACTTGCCTTTATTATGACTTAGTGTTCTCTGATGTGCAAAATAATGCCCTGTTCAGGCAGACATGATAGCCTGTTTTTCTTTTTTTTGGGTCATCAAAATTGATCCCCAAATTAGGCCTAAATTCTCTCTCCTAAATTCTTCTTATTGCTGCTGTTTGTTTAGAAATTGAAGAAAGGGTCATAATAAACTCTGTTCTGTAACTTCCTTTCATTTAGGATTCTACTAAATTCCAACACAATTTAAATAATATGTATTCCTTCCCTACTATTGTAAACCAGTAAAGGAAATAAATGAGTTGGCAGGGCTTCAACCTTGACTTTTCTTTTTGTTTGTCTCTTTGACCTTTCTACTGTCTTTGATATGGGTCACATGATTCCCTTAGTCCCTGTCCAGGCTGTGTATTTGAACTTCATCTTCTGCTTCTTTGAATTCAGGGTACTTTGTAATTGTTTCTTCTTGCCTGTTTCCTCCCTTGGCCATTTCCACAACACTTTCAAGGCCCACCCTTCAACTAAAAGCATCTTTCACAGAAGGTTCCCGTAACCAGTTGTACATTTTTTCTGTTTCTAGCTTCATGCAGGTGGCTGGGATTTTCCTTTGCTCCTTGATGGATACTGAATGCTTTAATGTTCTTAGGTGTGTAGGGTTGAGAACATTTTCAAGCTTTCCTTTCTCGTCATATTCTCCCCCCCCAAAAAAAAAATCCTTTCAAATTACAAGTAAATTCTTTGGCCTTTTATATAAGAACACGAACTTTGCATACTGATGAGCTTGCATTTGAACTCTGTCAGCACTTTGGATAAACTCCTGGATTAGTTAAGATTAGCTACCAGTTAACCAGGCACAGTGGCTCACACCTTTAATCCTAGCTACTTTCGAAGCAGCCCTGAGGAGGGTCAAGGTTCAAGGCCAGCTTTGAGGAAAAAGTCTAAGAGACCCTCTCTGCCCCATCTCAACCACTGAAAAGATGCATGTAGTAGCATATACCTATCATTCCAGCTATGTAGGAATAGGGAAATCATGGGCATAAATTTGAGACCCTACTTGAAAAACAATTCAAGAAAGGAAAAAAAAGGTCCAGGAACTTGAGAAGTGGTAGAACACCTGCCTGGAAAGCACAAGACCCTGTATTCAAACCTCCAGACCTAAAACAAAACCAACCAGTCACAGACATGGCAGAAAACAAAGGCTTAATCAATATGGTGGTTTCTTTCACAATGAAGAAGAAAAAATAGTAGCAACCCAGAGATGATAAATGGTTCATTCTACAGACTGTTTCCACCCACTAGATCTACTGTAACAAAGATGAGGCTCTACCTCATGGTCCAAAATGAAATTCCAGCTATGGCATCCAAGTTGCCAGTGGCAGAAAGAAAAGAAAGAAGAGGAAGAAAAAAGCGCCCAGGCTCTTAGGCGATTCTGTAGAAGCTGTCAGACACCTATTACATCTCAGTGCCCTTCAGAATTTAGTGCCTGATCACCTACTGGAATAGAATCTGGAGAATATCCTATGGCCATTTGGTCCCATTCCTGGCTAAAAAGTATGGATAGGAAATAAAGGAAGGGAATGCATTTAGGGTTATCACAATTATTCTAAACCTCTTTCTTTCCTGACTAGTATTGTCTAAAGGGGTTTTTAGGATACAGGAACTACCACAAGTTAAAGCAGGTCCCAAAGTATTTGGTGTGAAACAACTCAGTAAATGCTTTTATATTCCCCTTCCTTACCTTTTATTCTCTGCTGTCATGTTTGCATTCAGATTCTGTTATCATATTTGGGCATTTGCCCCAGCTGGTAGAACTAGACTTCTGGGTTATTCCTTGTCATGGGAAGAGACAGGATTCAGCACATCATCACGCAATGTCAGCATTTATTTCTTCCATGGAAAACAGCATAGATTAAACACAGAGCTTGAGATGTCAAATCCACCTGGATAGGAAACTCAGATCTGCACTCCTTGTGTAGTGTAGCCACTCTCTATTTCCTTATCTGTGAGCTCGGGTAGTGAGCAGAAATGGGGACAAAGTGAAAAAAATGTATCTGAAGTGCATAATACTGTGTCTGATAGAGGAAGTGGTTGCTTTTCCCTTTTAATTTGGCCTAACCTGAGCAAACCTTTCCTAGGATGAACTCTAACTCTATTTTGTTTGGTGTGTGTGGTGGTGGTGGTGGGGAGGGGGTTCTGGGCTGCTGTTGCTTAGCTTTTTCTGTTCAAGGCTAGCACTGTACCACTTGAGCCACAGTTCCATTTCTGGCTCTTTTGTTATTAATTGGAGATAAGAGTCTCTCAGACTTTCCTGCTCTGATTTTTTATTTTTATTTTTTGGTTGTGGGGCCTGAACTCTGGGTCTGGGCATTGTCCCTCAGCTCTTCAGCTTAAGGCTAGCTCTCTACTACTTGAACCACAGTGCCACTTCCAGCTTTTTCTGCTCTGGTGGTTTTGAACCTCCATCCTCAGAACTCAGCTTCCTGAGTAGGCAGGATTGTAGGAGTGAACTACCACGTCCAGTATTACTTTTTTTTTTCCGGTCCAGTCGTGGGCCTGAACTCTGGTCCTGGGCGCTGTCCCTCAGCTCTTCAGCTCAAGGCTAGTGTTCTACCACTTGAGCCACAATGCCACTTCCAGCTTTTTTTCTTTTTGCTTATGTGGTGCTGAGGAATCAAACCCAGGGCCTCATGCATGCAAGGCAAGCGCTCTACCACTGAGCCACCTTCCCAGCCAATACTCTATTTTTAAAAATACTTTAAAATTGGTCATCTTTGGGCATATCCAAATGAATGTTTTTAACTTAATAAAACATTTTAGTATTGCCCCCAAATCAGTTTATAACCCAAACAATAGCAAAATCATCCCTGTATGTTTTCATTGACACAAGCCTTCACCATGCTCAGCCTTGATTTGAATCATCTTTGGCGATCATTTTCAGAACCTAAACATTACCACCATTGAGTCTATTTCTTAGTGCATTTTAGTAGCTATTAAGTATCTTCTGTGTGCCAGGCACAAAGCCACATGCTCAGGATGCAGTGTGAGCATCTTTGCCCTTGTGGAAGGTGGTACCTTATTGAAAGAGACAGGTGAATCAATCACTGCAAATGAATGAACATTGCCACTGAAACAGAAGAGCTGTGAGAGCAGGTATGTATGTGGTCAGTTGGTTGAGTGGTGACTTTTCTGTAGAACCTTATGGAGGAGTGTGGTTAAACATGAGCTCAGATAAGAGCTGAGCCAACCCAGAGGAACTGCAGGAGCCTGCATGTATTACTCCAAAGGAGCCATTTCAAAATGTTTACAGCCATCTTTAAAATAAATGTATGTAACACAGAGCATTAGTGTGAAAAGGACTATATAATTCCTGATTAAATCCTTTTAGAATTTATTTGTACTATTCTGGCAAACTTTAGGATCCTTTTCATGATACATGAAGCAGATGCATCTGAGCAAGGGAGCTATAAAGGTATTTTTAGAGACAGTTGAGGAGTGACCTGTATCACCCTTAGCAAGAAGAATGTGAAGCCAAGGGGAGAAAGTCTTTAAAAAAGGCTGTTTGCTAGCTGGTCACTGGTGGCTCACACCTGTAATTCGAGCTACTCAGGAGGCTGAGATCTGAGGATTATGGTTCAAAACCAGTCCAGGCAAAACAGTATACAAGATGCTTCCAGTTAACTACCAAAGTAGTCAAAATTATCTCCAGTGAGCCACAAAAAAGTCAGAAGTAGAAGTGTGGCTCAAGCTAAGGGACAGTGCCCAGGCTTTGAGTACAGTGCACAGGCCTCCCTGAGTCCAGCCCTACTGTAGGCACCTAAAAAAAATTAAAGAAAAAAGGCTGTTTGTACAGTAGCCCATAGAAAAGGAGCACAGGGTGGGAGGCAGGGGCTGTGTGTTGCAGAGAGCTGGCTGGGTCCCAGTCCTAGGATGGCCTTTCTCAGATCAGTGGGCAGCCCCTGTGGCTGTTAGGCTTACACAGGCAGGTCCCCAGCTTCATAGGCGAATAAAAACTCTTGGCAGAAATGCCATGTGTCCTTTCCCTGTCCAGCTGAGCTGAACTGGGGAGTGCAGTGGGGAGAATGCTGCCTCTGTTATCCCTAGGACAGCCTTGGAGGATGCCCTTTCTCTGTTCTTCGCAGGCTAGTGGAGTGTGACCTGATTTGCCTGGGAGTGAGGAGGGGCGAGTCAGCCCCAGACTGCAGGTTCTGTGTTGATCCGACTGAATCACCTCAAGGTGAACTCTATATAAAGATTTTAAAAGTTCATCTCTCTGAGGCAAAAAACTCCCACAAAATGCATTTGTTCCTGGCCTCAGTGTTGAAATAGGCAGTCTTCAATGGAGCTATGACTTGTCTTCCAAAAGCATTTGTGACTCATCATGCAGTTTCTCAAGAGGTGGTGTTGATGGTCAGGTTTGCAGGTTACCCTAAAGGAATGTGCCAGTGATGCCCTAAGGCACTAGATATCTTTCACCTTTGCTCTCTAAGGAGTACCCTGTAACCCAACTTCTTTTTCTGCATTTGTCCTGGTATTTAAAATTCCTCCATTGGATATGCTCACCCTTGACCTGGCTGGGCTTAGAGAAGGGCATTTTAACCTCCAGTCAGTACCTAGCTTCTCCAGAACCAGTCAGGAACATCAAGAAGGTTTTGCATCAGATGTTATTCGTATTGAGGGCTTCTGGGAGGCGATTGGCTCATAAGATTAGAGTCCTCACAAATAGGACCAAGAATCTATATTCCAAATCATGCCAAGGCCCAAGGATTTGGCTTACTCCTTCCACAGCCATGTGAAGAAACCTTGAGAAGTCACTGGCCATGATGAAAAGGCCTTTTTCACCAGACACCAAATCGTTCCAGTGCTCAGGCTCCAGAATGTGAACAACATTTGTTATTCAACTACTAGTTGATGGTATTTTAGTAAAGTATCCTGAACACAATGTATGCCTTTTTTTTTGTTTTTTGTTTTGTTCCAGTCCTGGGGCTTGAACTCAGGCCCGAACGCTGAACTTCTTTGCCCAAAGCTAGTGCCCTACCGCTTGAGCCACAGCTCTACTTCTTTTTTTTTGGTGGTTAATTGGAGATAAGAGTCTCATGGACTTTTCGCCTAGACTGGCTTAGAACCTCAGATCTTAGCCTTCTGAGTAGTAGCTAGGATCACAGGTGTGAGCCACTAGTGCCTGGCCAATTTTTATTTCTGTAGATTAACCCTACTCCTCCAAGTAGAGGCTGGTGGGGTGGCTTTTTCCTATCTCTTGGCCAGTAGCACAACATAAATAAATAATTAGCCAGCAAGAAGTCAGACTGATGGCAAAAACAAAACAAAAATAAAAAAAGAGCAAAGAAATAGCCATCTTGAAGTAGGAATTTTTTCTTTCTTACAGCTGAAGCTGTTTCACCTCATGGTTTTAAAGAAGAGAGACAAATATTGCCTCAGAGGTGTCTGGATTGCAGAAGGCAGAGGGCTGGAGATGGGAACACCTTTGTCTGTTTCTACAGAATGGGGACTCCCTTAGATGGGAAACAAGTCATCCCTACCCAGTAATGTCCTCTGGGGATATTTTATATAGCAGCTTTGAAGATAAACTTGTCACTGCCAGAAAAATATTTACCATGGCATCTTATCTTTCCAACCATACTTCCTTAACGGATGCTTTCACTCTTATTACTACATAATAACCAAAAATGTTTAGTAGTCAACCATCCACACAGTGAAATTAGCACATAGTGTGTCCCAAAATAGCTAGTTAGGAGTTTCAGTTTACATCATCCATATTTTGTAGCAAAATACGTTTAGCTTTAATTGCAGGAAGACCAGTAAGTCTATCTCCTGTAAACAAACACTATTATTTACTGCAATTTTTGGGGCTACTTCCTGTGTTGCTTTCAGAAAGCCAAAGGAAAAAGTAACCTTTTCAGAGACTGCTGCCTGTTAACACACTATCTGCTTGATAGAAGAAACTCTAGGCTCAGTGAAAGGTGAAAGGCCTTTCTCTGCCCTTCCATCCTTGCTTTGGAATTTCTAGCATACTTTTTCATCTGTGTACTTTGTTACTATGGCGATAGGTACCATAGAAATAGAGAACAAAGCATATGTAATAAGCATCTCCAACAACGTTCCTAGGATCTAGGTTTTTCAGGTAGTTGTTAATGGGATAACTGTATCAGCCTAAGTAGGAGGAACCTGGAGTTAGGGACAGATTTGGCTCCTGTTTTTCCCATTGTTCTGCCCTTTACTGGTCTTGAGTCATGAAGGTTAAAGAAAGACTTGTAGGGGCCTGTGAAGTGGATGCAGTACCATAGCAACAGTGCCCTGCAAAGGGCAAATACTTCTGCTAATGCATATTGATTACATGGGAGGGGCCTTTGGGAAAATTTTGCTCCTTGCCAGTAACTAGCCCCATTGCTTCATTTTGTGTGTTTTTTTCTTTTGCAGGGGGGGGGGAAGGAAGAGGAGGGTGTGGGCAGTGCAGCAGGGGGGTGTTGATGGTCCTGGGGCTTGAACTCAGGGCCTGGGCGCTGTCCCTGAGCTTTTTTGCTCAAGGCTAACTATCACTTGAGCCACAGCTTCACTTCTGGCATTTTTGGTGCTTAATATTCAGAGTTCAGCCTCCTGAGTTGCTAGGATTACAGTCACAAGCCACCAGTGTCCAGCTCTCATTTTAATCTTTTAATAAAGAAAGAAGACATACTGGCTTAGAATTTCTCCTTTTCAAGGGACTTAGCTTGTATTAGATTTCCTTTTAATTTAGTAAAACAATCATGACTACTAATAGCTTACAATATTTGTTCCTAGACATAGATTTTTTAAAAAAGTTCCTAGACATAGATTTTTTAAGAAGTAAGTCTTCAGTTCATAAACGTTTATTTTGTGTTTTTGAATTATAATGCAATATTGTAAAATGATATTGTAAAAATTAGTGATTCTTATAAGACCCATGAGCTGACACATTATGCATGCATGGCCATTCTTTGATATAGTACATCTCATGTATCACGTTCCTAGACAGCTCTGAGCTACCCAAAGATGAAAGAAGATACTCCAGTTTCTCAGTTCTGCTTATTTTTGGGTATAGAGGGCAGGTACAATTCAAAATTATGTAACAGTATTTTAGACTATAAAGTATTGATCTATAAATCAAATTCTTAGAACTAAAGTGATTGATCTCCCTGCCTGTTGGTTATAGCATGAGGGCCCAAACTTTCTTCCAGCTCTAAAGTCTTGTAGTTCTCTTCCATGTCCAAGACAGCCTTTCCTTCCTCACATGAAGAAAGACTGGTAGTTGGATGTCCATGTAGACTCTTGTCACTGGCAGTCTGAAGGTGAGCTGGGGGTCCAGCTCCCCAAGAACGGCCCAGGAGTACCAGGATATTTTGAAGCAGAAGATAATGTCAGATTTGTTGAGAGACTTAACACTGGTAGATGGATGGGGAAGATATGATGGAGGACATATGAAGGAAGGACTGATAGGGCAGTGAGACAGAGCCAAGAAGACAAATAGGAAAGAAATTTGAGAAAGACGTCACAGGATTTAATGTTTCACTTTTATTAGCAGGATCATAGGGTAATTGCTTAAGTCAAACTATACTTGTTGAAGTTTTAACTGTATCTTCTAATTTTTAACCATTTTTCAGAAAGGGAATGGATTAAATTCTCCTCTAAATTCTCAAATCTCAGGTTACCAGTGAATATATTTTATGTTATCACTACTTAAATATCTTAGCTTTGCTAGATACCAGTGGCTCACACTTGTAATCCTAGTTACTCAGAAGGCTGGTAATCCTAGTTACTCAGAAGGCTGAGATTTGAGGATTTCAGTTCGGAGCCAGCCTGGGCGGGAAAGTCCATGAGACTCTTATCTCCAATTAACCACCAAAAAGCCAAAAGTGGAGCTGTGGCTCAAGTGGTAGAATGCTGGCCTTGAGCAAAAAAAGCTCAGTGACATCACCCAGGCCCCAGGATTGGCATACACACACAAAAGTCATAGTTTAAAAATGTGTATGCCTTTTGCCTGGGTGTGGGATGTGATTTGGGAGGACAGCAGTGGATCTGTGGGAAGAATAGAATCCTTTTGCATAGGCCAGGTGTGCTGAAACCAGGTAATCCCAGCATGCAGGGCAGCTCATTGTCCTCCAGGAGGCTAGAGCACTGTGGGCCTGCGGGGTAGTTTCCACAGTCTGGGGAGAACAGAGGTTGCATTTGTGAGGGGTTTCATCTTTCTTGGACTGCTATTCTCTGAAACCTCCTGGGCTGTTTCGGTAGTTTCCATTGCGTTTGATACGATCATTAAGTGAAGGTAGAAAGTAGGCCAGGTAGAAGTAATTTCTGTTTCATTAGTGAAGAAGCTGGCTTTCTGATAGGTTGTGCAACTTGGCTAAAGTTAAGGCAGGTGATGGTAGGCAGGATAAGAGTTCAGTCGCTGAGGGTGCCTAGTACCCTTACCCTGCGTGGCTGAAGTTACACACTCGCACATGTTCATTTGATCAGAAAGGATTGACAACACTGAGAATGAAATTTCATTGGTAATTATTTTAGCAGCCACTCTCTTGATATTAACAAATATATCATTTAAATTAGTGATATGAATTTTTGTCATGTGATATATGGATTTTAGCTTCAGAAAGGTTAAAATTCCAGGAGAATTAGAAGCTGGAACATAAAACCAAAGTCATTCTTCTGCACCAGAAATGCTGAGTTTGACAAATACCTTCTGACCCTGAACATATATATCTTGCTTTTGTGACTTTCTGGTTGTTTATAATTTCTTGAATCTGTACACACTTTGAGGAGAAGGCCCAGAGACAGGAGTATCATCTGCCAGGACATCTTTTGAACTCTGGTGTGATTGTCACTGTGGTCCACCCCTGCTTACTCTGAAGCTCCTATAAGACTCGGGTTGCAGGTTGATTCTTCTGTCTGCCCTTCTTCATGTGGTACACTGAAGACCTGGAAGAATCAAGTAGCATTTATTGAGCCCTGGTCTTTACCACCTGACTAAGCCCTATGAGGCAGGAGTGGCAACTGTCTGGCAGTGTCATTGGTGGTATTTACCATTGTTGTATGTCCAAAGTCACTCACCATGGAGTGGCCCCTGTTTACTGTCTGAATGAGTGACTGTTTACATGAGCTCATATTTACTCTTTTGGCCATCCAGCTGAGCTACCATTATTTCCTTACTCAGATCTCTTTGAAGCTTGTTCACCTCAATGCTAACTTTACTCTTTTCCAGTTTACTAGTTTTGCAAGCTTAGATAAATCACAGAACTGTCTCACACTGGGCTTGCTTTTTGTCTTATCAACCTAGGAGGGCTATTAGGGAAATTTCTACCTTATTTGTCTTTTGATGATTTATAATTTGTCAATTCTGTTAACTAGGCTTAAATAGATTTTTCCTCGTTATTTTGCTTTGGAGTCACATTAATGCTGAAAAAGTAAGCTTAATAGTTGTCTAACAAGCTAATTAGAAGAAATTATAACTGTCCCAGGAATAGAGCAGAAAAGCCTCTGAAATTCAGTGCTAATCAGCAAATGGAAAAGTTTAAAAAATACATATGTACGTATGTGTGTCTTATATATATATCACATTTATATGTGGTCCTTCACATTTCATGTGCAAGACATATAGGGTATAACCTTGGAGTACTTTTGTGCTAATTGATCTTTATGGGAAACAGTACTCAACATAAATTGGGCACCAGTGGCTCATGCCTGTAATCCTAGGTACTCAGGATGCTAAGATCTCTGAGGATTATGGTTTGAAGCTAATCCAAGCAGTAAAGCCAGTGAGACTCTTATCTCTAATTACCACCAAAAGGCTGAAGTAGAGGTGTGGCTCAAGTGGTAGAGTGCTAGTGCTGAATGAAAATGCTAAGGGACATACCCAGGCCCTGAGGTTAAGCCCTGGGACCAGCACAAAAAAAAGCAAAGCAGGGCTGGGAAGGTGGCTCAGTGGTAGAGCGCTTGCCTTGCATGCCAGAGGCCCTGGGTTCGATTCCTCAGCACCACATAAGCAAAAAGAAAAAAGCCGGAGTGGCGCTGTGGCGCTATCCTTGAGCTGAAGAGCTGAGGGACAGTGCCCAGGCCCAGAGTTCAGGCCCCATGACCGGACCCCCCCCCGCAAAAACAAAAGAAAAAAGAAAAAAAAGCAAAGCAAAGAAAAAGTTCTTTCTTTAAAAAGAAGGATTTTCTTCCTTAGATTTTATTTTGGTGCCTTATTGCTAGTATATTGGGAGTTTGAGATGTTTTTTGTGTATTTTATGAGATTTTGACCTAACACTCTCATTTGGCAGGCTCTGCAGATGTTGTTTTTATTGACTACTGCTAAGTTATATGAAAGTCCAAAACTGAAAAAACCCTTTCTTCTCTGTTGGCCTAAGATATTCAGAGTTTCACAAAATTTAAGCCTTGTCTTGCCCTTTGTAATTTGTATTTACTTATAAGAAAACATAGAATAACATGAATAATATCCTAGAAATTGAAGCCAGCAGCAGGATTTTGCAGAGCAGCTAATTTTCTTGATAAATCACTTCTGTCCTCTTTTCTACTAGAGCAAGAAGAGTTCTTCATTTCCTGTAATTTAGTGTTTAGTATAATGTAATAGATGTTTGCATTTGTTCATGATTGTGCTTTAGTGAAGCAGGACGCAATGTTGAGAAGACAGAGATTTTGATAGAATGTCCTGAGAGAATGTAAACTCAGAATTATAACCATCTTATTGGGCTAGTCTACAGTTCTGTTTGAAGAGGAAATCTCACAATGACTTTTATCTTTTAACTTAATTATTTAATATAATGGGAGTTTTCTCACAGAACTGAAAGTATATATTGCTTACTTTGCAACCCCTTAAGGTTTTCTCAGTTTATCTATTATGTTTAAAAGTCAATGGTGCTGAGCACGTTGGCACATGTCTGTAACCCCAGCACTTGGGAAGCAAAGGCAGAAAGATTGTGTTTTCCTGGCCAATGGCACTGTGTGTGTGTGTCTAACTTAAAAAGGATGGGACAGGGGCTGGGAAGGTGGCTCAGTGGTAGAGCACTTGCCTTGCATGCATGAGGACCTGGGTTCGATTCCCCAGCACCACATAAGCAAAAAGAAAAAAAGCCAGAAGTGGCACTGTGGCTCAAGTGGTAGAGCGCTAGCCTTGAGCTGAA
>NW_012267255.1:9410010-9475735 GCF_000151885.1 Dipodomys ordii
CTCTACCACTTGAGCCACAGCGCCACTTCTGGCTTTTTTCTTTTTGCTTATGTGGTGCTGAGGAATTGAACCCAGGGCCTCTGGCATGCAAGGCATGCACTCTACCACTGAGCCACCTTCCCAGCCCTTGTGATTACATTTTTAAAGACTTTAGAGATACATAGGAAAAGAAGACAGCTAAGATGTGTCTAGAATTTTTGTTTCTGGGAATCCAGTGAAGGTGGGGTGCCTCACTTGAGGTTTATCACTCCTGGCCACAGGGCCCTCCTGTATGCTCTTGGTTTTTGTGTAAATTTGAAACTTTCCTGATAAAAATGTAAAATAGTAATTACAGCATAGAGAGTTCCATTGTGGCACTTGTCTGTCCCTCAAATTATGAATGCCAATATTTCTTTTATAAACTCCTAATTGCATCATTGCAAGTTATGAAGCCCTTATTTCTCATTCTATAAATGGTTAGAGATCAAGAAATCATTGTTTGCAATTTATCATAAACAATAAGAGCCAAGGAACCGGTTTCATACAGGGAAATACATTTTCATATGGGGAAATGCATTTATCTGATTGCAATCTGTTTGCAAAGCCAGTGATACAAATAGGGAGAAACAAATCAAGTCATTGCTCAAGAGGTTACCTGCAGTTACATGACAGCTGTGTATCCTTTAAATTTAGTTTTAGTCTAGCTGATTTGCGTCATTGCTGAGGAAAGGAGTGCTTGTCAAGGGAATTGTCCTTGGTGCAGCTGACAAGAGCCTCTCTAAATATTACCTTGCTGCAGTGTTGATATGTTTGGAATTACTGGCTTGTGAATTAAGTTGGTCCTAACTTAATGACTTAAGTCATTCTCTACTGACTAAATTTCTATTCTTATTTCATTGCACAATATTGGTTTTTGTTTTGTTTTGTGCTGGTTCTGGAGCTTGAACTCATTGCCTTGGCACTGTCCTTTAGCTTTTTTGCCGAAGACTAGCACTCTACCACTTTAGCCACAGCTTCACTTCCAGCTTTCCAGCTAATTGGTGATAAGAGGCTCATGGACTTTCCTGTCTGGCCTGGCTTTTGAACCATGATCCTCAGATCTCAGCCTCCTGAGTAGGATTCCAGGTGTAAGCCACCAGCAGGTTGTAGGGTTTGAACTCTGGGTGTGGGTGTTGTCCCTGTGCTCTTCAGCTCAAGGCAAGTACTCTACTACTTGAGCCACAGTGCTACTTCTGGTTTTCTAGTGGTTAATTGGAGATAAGAGTCTCGTGGACTTTCCTGCCTGGGTTTGGCTTTGATCCTCAGATCTCAGCCTGATCCTCAACTGTCAGCGTCCTGAGTAGCTTGAGCCACCGGCACCGGCTTTGGTATCTTTTTTCTAACATACATTTAGACATCAAGTTGGAAAATTGTAGCATAGGTTACTTAAAATACAACATGTTTTTCTAAGTTTGAAGTTTTCATTCTTAATATGAGTTTGGGGTATGATCAGTTTCTTGGATTTAATTATATAGTCATTGATATTTTTTTTCTGGTCAAATCCAGTTGACTTGAAAAATGTTATACTATGTAATGTATGCAAGTGGTCACTCTAATTGTTCTCTCAAGCCAGGCAGTAAGGAAATTGCTAGGTTTCATATATCTGGTCTGTGTTGGAAAACAGACTGGGACCATTTTGTTTAACCACCAAAAATATAGAGTCAGGCATTGGAAGTGACAGATGCCTAGGTCCAATAACATGGGGTGAGCATACTAAAAGGAAGCCTGGACTGAGACAGGTGCTACAAGCAGGAACAATGATGAGGGAAAGCAGAAATCACAATTGAGTGGGTAGGAGAATAAGTACACCTCCCTACGCGACAGACAGGGACCATCTGGAGAACCCAGAGCCTCAGGCCATATGTGCTGAGGTTTTTCCCATAGTATGTTTTAATTCTCTTCTTATGACGTTCATGCCAAGCAGAGGTCTACCCCAGGTCCTGAAAGTGTTTCTTTTTCTTAAATAGAAATCATTATTCAAATGAGTGTGGAAATGGAAAAACTGTCATTTAAGGTAAGTTCTGAAGGAGGAATCATTGCAGGTCTGGGATTTACTTGCTCAAATCTTTACTGGGCCACCACTTGCTGGGTAATGATGGTGGGCAGACCTCAGAAAATCCTCCACACAGAATCCTTGTGGCTCTAGATTGGAGCATAGCATCTAGTGGGTAGAAACAGACAATAGGATAAATAACTATTAGAGTACTTTAAATAGAGGTAAATTCAGCACAGAGAAACAGAAGCAACAAAAAACAAAATCATACAGAAGCAGCAGTTCAGAATTCCATTCCCCAAGGACACATTTCCAAACTCTTAATCCAAATGGCAAAGAAAGGACATTGATATTTATAAAACAAAAAAGGGTACCGCCTCTGAAATTCCTTGATATTTTTATTAATCATGTTGGCATGCTAAATATGTTAATTATTTCTGCAATCAGTAGTGTACAGCACAAATGCAAGTTGAATAGCTTGGAAAAGGAAGTAGCTTTTTTTTTATACACTCAAGTAAAATGAAAAATATGCCCTTGAGGGTTTTGTTCCACAGCTGGCAGCTCATGATGGGGAAGGCAATGAGTACCTGCAGCTCAGAAGCTGGAAGTTATTTAGAAACGAAGTATCTTTTGATTGCTTCCAGCCCTGGTATGCTTCCAATGGGGAGCCAGGTAGAAAGTTATTCAGAGAGGTGTTTTGTAGTTGTGGCATACATGTATGTGCCTGTGTGTATGTTGCATAACATACGTTATTTTTCTTTTTGTTTGTGAGACAGGATCTTGCTACTCAGCATAGGTTGGCATCAAACTTTCTCTCTATAGTTCAGGCTGACCTAAAAATTCAAGATCCTCATTCCTCAGCTGGGATTAAAGGCATCGACCACTTGGCAACATGTGGGCTTGGGATCTAATTGTTTTCATTAAAAAATTAAGTTGTTGCCCTGTAAGCGGAAACATTCTTTTATAAAGGAGATGAAATAAGGCTGCATTTAGATTTGTATTGTAAATGTATTTTTTCCCCCAGATTACAAGGTTCAGGCCTTTGTACCCAACACTTAGTATCCTAAAACCTTATTACTATTTTATTTTCTCCCTTGGACTTGAGTTCATTTTTTCCAGTTGCCCACTAAACTTTAGCACCTTAGTGATCCATAGGCATTGCAGACTGTCTTGGAACTACAGTCATTGCCTTACTCCACTGTTGGCCCTGTGGCCTAAAGTAGGGCGGTCCTTGGTCATTGAGTGCTTGCATACCTGAATCCGACACTGAGTTCTTCTGTGGAGGGCTGCAGAGTTCCAGAATCCATTCTAAGAGTACCTACCGGGAAGTACTTAAATGCGGTGGTGTAGGTTTGCTTTTAATACCCCCCTCTCTCTATTCCTCTCCCTGTCTTCTTTCTTACTTATCCCTTAGACTAGTGATCTAGCTGTTCTCTTCCAAGTGAGCCCTCGGAGCTGCTACCAAAGTGGCAGATTTTCAGTCTCTACATTTACAATTTCATACTCAACACATCATGTCATTCTCATCACAAGTACTTGGGACTTGGTACTTGTCAAAAGAGTTGAATCAATAGGACTATGAAGTACCAGGCTTGAAACTGATGGAGCCTGGTCTGAAGTCTCCGTGATCTGGACCTACAAGGCCTTAAGCTTTCATACTAGGTGCGCCAGAGAACAATGCTCAGTTAAGAACTTTGCTACGCCAAATCCTTAATGAAGTTGTAAAACCTTGTTTATGTTAATAATTAGTCATGATTCAAAATGAAACAGAAAGTCACCAGATCGCTTCCTGTACTCCCCCTGAATACTGGAATGATAACTTTAGAAAGAGCCTTTTGCCAGCCCAACTTCCCTGCCCTTTGCTTCCCCATATGTGAAGCATCAGCTGGTACTTGTCCCATTTTCCTTAGGAGTTCATTCGGAATGTCTTTGTCACAGCACGCCCCTGGTCCAGATCCTGAAGGACTGCGATGGGGTTCTATCTGATTCTTTGCCATCTTTCTCCCATTCCTGCCCCTCCTCCCCCGATATGTGTCCCCTGCCCTACCAGCTTCATTTTCTAAAATAATTGCCTCACTTTTTTACTCTATTTGTAAGTCATCTGGAGCCTTACTCTTCATCCTGGAATCTTAAATGTACCCCCAACCTCATTTATTCTGTATTTATACTGTGCACCATCTCCCCTCGGTGGGCCCAGCTGCTTCCTTGTTCATCATTGCTTAGAACTTCTCTCTTTGTGTCCTTCTCCAGAAGAGCCTCTAGCAGAAGCTACTGCATATCCCTGAAAATTTGGAGACATGCCATCTATGCTGCTCTTCCATTCCTATTTGAAGCCTTTAGCCTTAGGGTGGCAGCTTTGAATGGATGGAGAAACACTACTTGCTGTCAGAGTGTTAGGCTCAGCTCCTCCTCACTAACTTTGTCTCTTCTCCTTTCCTCTTTCTCTTCCACCTCCCTCCTCATCCTATTATCAGGACTCTGTGTGTGCGTGCGTGTGCGCGTGTGTGTAATCAAACCTTAGAGCCTTAATGCATTCTAGACAAGCTCATCCATAAAACATTTTTCTCCTTCTCTGAGCTGGTATTAAAGTTGAAGACATAACTTAAATAAGTGCATATGGAAGCATTGTTAAATGTACTTCAAAGCATTAATGTTTAATTACACTATTTGGTTCTTTTTTTGTAATTTTTTATTGTTGTGGCAAAGGTGATATACAATGGGGTTACAGTTATATAAGTCAGGGGACATTTCTTTTTTGACAGTGTCACCTCTTCCCTCACTTTCTCCCAGTTTTTCCCTCTCATCCCTACATTTTCATGTGTCTAGTGAGTACCGGTGCTGCATTTGTTCACCCTTTGTCCCTCCATTTCTGTGCCCCCCTTCTGAAGACAGAAAAATAACAAGACAAAAAGAGAACAACAACAAACTCCTCTTGACTCCATTTCCTGGAGTTCATTTCAATAAATATTATTTTATAGGACTATATACACATAGGCATTGAACCTTTGTGTTCCTCTCCTAAGAGTATTCTTCTTTGGTCTCACCATGTTTAACTGCCTAGAGTCCTGTATAATTTACCATGTTCCAGGATATATTAAATCTAGCTTCCGCCTACAAGAGAAAACAGGCACCATCTGTCTCTCAAAGCTTGGACTATTTGATTCTTGATTATCTAATTTCATGTCCCTTTTTTGTCTATTTTCTGTATCCCTAACTTTTGTATTTTAAGTGTAGACATAATAAAGTACACTTAAAAAAAAAAACTCAGCACCTCACACTTGCTAGGCAAACACTCTATCACTTGAGCCAGACCGTCAGTCCTTTTTGTTTTTTACCTTTTCAGATAGGATCTTGCTTTTATGCTCAGGCTGGTCTGGACATCAGTCCTCCTTTTTACTTTTCCCACATAGCTGAGATAATAGACATTTGCCACTACACACAGCTTTTGTGGGTTGCAGTGGAGTCTCAGGAACTTTATGCCCTTGCTGGCCTGGATTGTTGATCTTTCCATTTACTTCCTTCTGTGTACTTACAAGTATAGGCATCACCATCCCAGCCAAAATACACTTTCTTGTCCTGTTCAGTCTATAACATACTAAATATTCAGTAGATTCTCACAGTCAAAATATGTGAGTCAAGTCAGCTATACAAAACATCAGTTTCTAAAATGAAAGTAGAGTAATTGGTAAGGTGAATGACAGAGTAAACATTAGCGTGTACCCAGAGAAAAGTGGACAAATGAAGGGGCCATCCCAGCTCAGTACTCTTCTAGGGGTCCACAGACATTTTCTGGATTCATCCTATTTTCACAAGCCTGCTTTTCTCTGGAGTGACCCAGCCCTGCCACTGAGCAGGCTCTCATGTTCATTGACTTCAGCAGCCACGTGGCTGGCATACTTGATGTATGCGTCCACTGATACATGTATACATACAGATAGGTTTATGTTTCACTGCTTATGCTTGTGGGTGGGGGGGGGAGTGGTTTCCAAACATTAAATTCCATGGTGCACACAGTAGCAGAAGATTTGCTTTGTCTGTGGAGCACCGGTCTTGTCTGCTTAGTGTTTGTACAGTTAATTGAGCCATGACAGGCTAAAGTCATAAATAGTCATGAAGTCCATAGTTTGCATACATAAGTCAGTAATTATTCATCCACATTGTAAGAAGCATTCATAAAAATGGTACACTGTATATAACATTAAACTTAATCTTGCTTAAAAAAAAAACTTAGTGAATGAGCATTCATTGTGTATTCCTAGGCCTCCTTTATACCCAGATCCAAGGGAGAAATGATATATCACAGAGACCAGATACTCATGATTCTAAGTCCATCTTAGGAGGCAAATTAACAGTAATAAATCCTGGACAACAAAATTAATCCTCACTGGGTGCTGGTGGATCACGCCTATAATCCTAGCTACTCAGGAGGCTCAGAACTGAGAATTGTGGTTCAAAGCCTATGAGACACTTATCTCCAATTAACTACCAGAAAACTGGAAGTGGCACTGTGGCTCAAAGTGGTAGAGCACTAGTCTTGAGTAAAAAAGCTCAGGGACCTGAGCTCAAGTCCTGTGACCACCCCTACCAACAAAAAAATGCGTAGGTGCTTATATTATAACTCTTACTGTGCCTGGATTTCCTGGTGTTGGTTAAAAAGCAAACTAATCAGCCAACTGCTCACCAGCTCACTCATGCCTATAATCCTAGCTATTCAGGAGGCTGAGATTTGAGGATCGAGGTTGGAAGCAAGCCTGGGCAGAAAAAGTCAGTGAGACTCTTTATCTCCAATTAACCAGCAAAAGAGCTAGTTAAGCAAATAGCGTAAGGCCCTTAGTTCAAGCCCTAGTATTGGCACATGTGAACATCCTCTCTCTCTCTCTCTCTCACACACACACACAAACATACAAACATGCATACATGTACATGACTGCATGTACATGTGCAAATATAGAACAAAGTAAACAAGTAATACAGTTCCTGTTTTTAGGGAGTTTATACTTTACAGTGGCATTTGATACATGACAGTAACCCAGCAAAGCAATTGGGAAACATGAATTTTAGCCTGTAACCCAAAAAGCAAGAGATATGTTTTGCCCAAACCAAGTTATTAAAGTTGCAGTTGTTGTCTGTCAAAGTGATTTGCTAGAATAGAAATGATAGGCTAATGTTTTTCTCCATTCTCAGGGTGAGTGATTCTATTTCAGATCAGCTAGACCTGCTAGAGGAATAGACATTTGCATGGAAGGGGGGCAATAGCCAAACATTAAAATGAAGACTTACACATCTGAAATTCCTCTTACATCTGCTTTGATGAAACTGATGTTGTTTCTGAGGGAATGAACTTTTTTTTTTTTTTTTTTTGTCGGTTGTGTGGCTTGAACTCTGGGCTTGGGCACTGTCCCTCAGCTCTTCAGCCTCAGGCGAGCGCTCTACCACTTGAGCCACAGCGCCACTTCCAGGAATGAATTTTTAAGTGGATTTTTTTTTTTTTTTCTGGTCATGGAGCCTGAACTCTGGCCTGGGGGCTGTCCCTCAGCTCTTCAGCTCAAGGCTAGTGCTCTACCACTGGAGCCACAGTGCCACTTCTGGCTTTTTCTGCTTATATGGTGCTGAGGAATCAAAGCCAGGGCCTCATGCATACAATGCAAGCACTCTACCACTGAGCCACCTTCCCAGCCCTTAAGTGGAATTTTAATCAAGCTGCAGCTAATTTCAAATGTATTCTTTCATTTTGCTGGGCTTTCAGTGTCATCAGTTATTCAGTGTTACTTCCTGGTTTGTCCACCCAAGCAGTTTATGAGAGAAAAAACATTGTTTTTGCAAAGGATGGATGCACTTTGGTTTGATTCAAATCTGGCTCATGCAGTTAAGTCTTAGAGAAAAAGAAAATCTAACCCTTAAGCTGGTAAATAAGTTGCTTAAAGTTGTAAAAAAAAAAAAAAGACTTTTTGGCACTGAAATGAATGAATTTACATTGTGGTGAAATGATCTGTTCACCACACTGTTTGATTAGGCACCAGTTGTGAAACAAATGAAATGTTGGTCCATAATTAGAATAATTGTAATTTGATTTTAATCAGAAGATTGATTGCATGGTAAATGACATAATGTCTGATGAATTTTCTAGTGATTAAGGGTCCAGGATATTCTTAAAACTGAAGACTTCCCATGACAAGTGATAGATTTGGTACTCTTTTAAATGACTATTCTCATGTATGAAAGATTTGGCTATTAAGTCCAAAGATTATATTTTTATTTGTAAAACTAACTATCACTCATTAAAACAATTTCTCATTTGAAAAAGTCAGCTAAAACATTTAGGAAGAGCCTGCTTCCTCAAAATCTAATTGCTTTGTCTACTTGCATCATTTTACTAGATAATTTGCAGATTTGATTTTTTTAAATAGCAGAACTATGTTGTTACTTAGAATTTTAAGTTTGAAGTTCATTGATGGAATTCTTGGAATAATCAGTATACTGTAATATGAAATTAGACTCAACCTCCATGAGTTTTTTCTTAATATTTTCATATAAATCTGTTTGAAATATAATTGTACATTCTTTTTTTATTTACATGTTTTATTTGGAAATGTTTATACCAGAACAGTGAAATTAAACTTTAGAGACAATGGATATCATTAGCTTAGTTACCGTCAGTTTATTATAAAAGGGAGATATGGAAATTATTTACATGATGAAAGATCTCAGAACTTCCATGGAATGGGCAGCTTCACAGGATGCCATTTTAGTGATGTATTCACTCTACATACTTCCCAAGAATGTCACCATCCCTAAATAAGAAATAATCCTTGTCATCTAGAACTACTTTGGTGCCTCCATATTCTGGGAGAAGAACTTTATCACTAACTTTCACACTAACTGGCCGAATCTCTCCACCCTTTCCTTTAGAGCCTGATCCCACAGCCACTACTGTGGCTTGCAATACTTTTCCTTGAGACTTTTCTGGAAGCATAATGCCTCCTTTGGTTACAGTTTTAGCTGCACTCCTTTCGACCAACACTCGGTCAAACAGAGGAATGAACTTCCTAAATGCTTGTCCTGCAATGACTCTTCGAGGTCGCCATTTGGATTCTGCTCTCACGCCAACACTGCAAGGAGAGACCCACCTAATTGTACATTCTTAAAAAATATTTCTTCTATCATTTCCTTGTTCAGATACATTTAGTGACTTTTAACTGCTTTTATGATCAAGTCTAAATTCCATTGCATTCAGAAAAATCTTTGTTAATTCTAAAAGAGGTATTTTCACCCAAAGAACAATAGTTAATGCTCTGGGCCTAAATTTTGGTACCTGATGCTTTTATTCATTGGCTAGAGCTCTACCAACTGAGCTGTAGCTCAAACCCCATATACTTCTGTCTCAAAATTCCACTCAACCATATATCTGCTTGTTAATTCCTTGAAGTCACTTTCTGCTTTGTCCTATTCTCTTCTTTGTTTCACTCCACATAAAATGCTGTACACCCTATGATGAACCCCTCTCTTTTCTTCGTGTTCATTACCCTACCTGTACATATCCTGTGCACCTCTCTGGTGCAACACAGAACTCATATACTGTGACTATCACTGAAGAGTGCCCAAAAATGCAACAGGGGCTTGAATCCGTAATCCTAGCTTCTTAGGAGTCTGAGATCTGGTGATGGTTCTAAATCAGTGAGGACAGAAACATCACTTAAGAGTTCATCTCATTAACCATCAAAAAGCTGGGTTGGAGGCATGGTTCAAGTGGTAAAGCATCAGCTATAATTAAAAAAGCCATGGTAGCATGTGTAGATCTTGGATTCAAGCTGTGTAATGATATACAGACACACACACGTGCAATGCACAGGCACACATGACATGGTAGTGAATCTATCATTTAATCTTTGTTTTATTTGTCAGGTCTGAGTGTGACCTTCCATGTGACATCATTACCTACCTTTCAGTGAATCCAAATCAGAAATAGACATTTAATCTCTAACTTTCCAAGCCAACGTACCAACTATGTTAGCTAAGTTGACTTTGTTCCTTGCATTCAGCAAGAGAATAATTCAGGAAAGACTTGAACATAAGCAAAGTTGATAGGAAAGGGTTTGTTTGTTTTTTAAGAAATAGGGCAGAGAAAGAGGACACATGGCATAGACATGCCTTGGAAAGGGCTTGAGCTCATTTTTGGTCATCTTTAGGATGGCAGAGATTAGTTTGGGGAATAAAGAGGGAGAAATGGAGTTCTGGAATATGGATTTCCGATTGGTGGGTCTCCTTTCTGTTTCCTATAAGATCATGGTTTCAAAGATTTAGTGCCTAGTGTATATTTCCCTATTCTTTCGTCATTCCTAATTCCTCGTTCTTTTGTAGCCCCCTGCCCTCATTTGTCAGCCAGGTTTTGGGATATCAGCTCATCTGGACATCTGTAAATTGTAGAGGCTAAGATTTCCCAGATGGTCTGCTTGTCTATGATTTCAGTGATTATTGACAACTATTGTCCAGTTGGATACAAGATGTGACGTTTCTCTTTGTGCCTTCTTTTTTGGTAGTCCATCTCTGGCCAGGACACATGTGTGAGACCTGGGGTCCTCTCCTCTCTACCTCTGTTCAGTAGCAGTGATGAAAGTGTTATAGTTCCTGAAGGAATAAAACTCTCCACAATAAAAACAGATGGTGGTGTTAAATATGAATAGGAAACTATTTCTTGTGTGATGGTGGGGTAGGGGGCAAGGAGACAGGAAAGCAGTCTTTCCGTGTTTCAAATTTGGTTGCCAAGAAAGCTGTTGTTTGATCCACTCTGCACAAAGGAGAAACTGAAGTCACCAACAACAGACCACACATGGTACCCAGCTGAATTTGTTCCTGAGCCATGACCAAGCATCCCCTGACTGAGATGTCGGGTGTCACACTTCCAAATGGGGAATATGGCTTCTGTCTCCTGGAAAGCCATCAAAACTAAAATTCCCAGAGAACATGGTCTTCTTCCGTTGCTGTCACCAAGTGAAATCTCTGAGTTCTGTTGAGCCCTGAAGCAGAAAGCCAGCTTACTGTGCAGAAATACTGCCTGCCACCTTTGGAATTTGGATCTTCTCAGTTTCTAAGCAAAGAGGGGGGTTCTTTAAGAAGCCTTGCCTTGACTGGATGGTGACTAACATCTGTTATCCTAGCTACTCAGAAGGCTGAGATCCTGGTTCTAAGCCATCCAGATTAACCAGAAAAAATACTGGACTGGAGGCATGGCTCAAGTGGCAAAGCACCAGCCTTGAGCTGTAAAAGCTTATTGAGAATTTGAGACCATTAGTTCAAGCCTTCCTCAGTACTGGCAAAATAACAAAAATAAGCCTCATCTTACTCATGTCCTTTAGTGTACCTACAGCTGTCCCAAATTATTCTTAGTAAAATATATGGCCGAACGAAATCTCTCATCTTTTTTTTTTTTTTTTTGTTGGTTGTGGGTCTTGAACTCTGGGCCTGGATGCTATCCCTGCGCTCTCTTCAACTCAAGGCGAGCACCCTGCCGCTTGAGCCACAGCACCACTTCCGGTTTTCTAGTGGTTTATTGGAGATAAAAGTCTCACGGACTTTCCTGCTTGGGCTGGCTTTGAACCGCGATCCTCAGATCTCAGCCTCCTGAGTAGCTTGGATTACAGGCATGAGCCATCGGCGCCCAGCTTAAATCTCTTGTCTTTGATGGGGGTCAGTGGAGCCTTTGGTTTCCTCTAAAGGATTCAGGGATCATTGAATGCTACATGGAATTTGGCCAATTGAAGAGAAGATTATAAGAAGTTGTTTTTTGCTCCTAGCAAAGAGATCTAATTTTAACTCTTTTTGGTGCCATTAATACGCAATAGCAGCTTTTGCATGCTAAACCCATGGGGTTCAATGATTAGCATGATATATTCAGACCAGACCTCAGAGAGCTTATTGTTTTGGTGGAAAGAAAGAAGCTGGTAATGGAGACTCCTTGTATAGGTGGGTGGTAAAAGCTATGAGAGGAAGGAACAGAGAGCTAACTGCCAGAAGGGACCACTGATTTAGGACATCAAGGATTTAATGGACTGTCAGCCTTGTTTTGGCCTTGAAGATGAGCTTGACCTTTGAAGTGAACTTCTTGAGATGAGAATTAGCTCTCCTGGGAAACTTTTTAATGCAGCTCCTTGCTATGTGTAATGTAACCAGGAATATATTCTTGGTCTTTGCCCCAGTTTCATAGCCCAAGGTACTTAAAATCCTTGGAGATTTTAGATAGGAATATCTTTAACAAAAGGTGCTCACACTGAGCTCTCTTCAACTTTGATGAGTTTGTACTAATGGAAGTGACTCATATTGCGCCCCTAGATAGCTTCACAGAGGGGGTTTGTCACCAGAAAAATCAGTTGTGACATTCAAAGGTTGGAAACTTGCAGTCATTAGTGGCCTCTGATTTAATGAATTGAGCCTGTAAAATGACATGTTTGTAAAAATCCTTGGAACAATGACATTCAGGTGGTTTGTAAGTTTGTGATCATGTGCAGTCTTATTGGAGTGACAGGAAAGCTATTTTACCACTTCCACTGTTCCTGTCCCATCCCCAGTACTTTGCCTTATGTGTTTCTTCCATTTGGCTGGTTGTAAGTTGCATCCTTTTTTTTTGATCTGTCATGATGCCTGAACTCTGTGCCTGGGTACTATCCTCAGCTCTTCAGCTTAAAGCTAGCGCGCTACCATTCAAGCCACAGCACCACTTCTGGCTTTTTCTGCTTATGTGGTACTGAGGAATCAAACCCAGGGCCTAATGCATGCAAGGCAAGTACTCTACCACTGAGCCACCTTCCCAGCCCTGAGTTGCATCCTTTTATAACAAACAGATACCAGTCAAATACCAGTGGTTTTGTTATTTTTGTTGTTTTGTCAGTCAGGGGGCTTGAACTCAGGGCCTGGTTGCTGTCCCTGAACTTGTTTTTTTTTTTTTTTTTTGCTCAAGGCTAGTGCTCTACCACTTTGAGCCATAGCTCCACTTCCTGTTTTTTGATGGTTAACTGGGGATAAGAGTCTCACAGACTAGGCTGGCTTTGATCTGTGATCCTCAGATCTCAGCCTCCTGCGCAGTTAGGATTACAGACATGAGCCACCTATGCCCGGCACAGACACCGGAGGTGTTTGAAGTGGTGCCAGCCACAAACAGAAAATGACCTGTTTCCTCCTGGGCTCTGAGAGTCACTCTAGTGAATAATCAAACTTGAGGAGGAGATTGTGGGAACTCCCACATTTGCAGTCGGAGTCAGACAGAAGTCAGATAGCTTAGATACTGAGATTGGCTGCACCTGCCAAGTGAAGTTTCAGGCAAACTGTGGGGTTTGAAGTGGACTCTAGGTGGTCAGCACAGTCTTTCTGTAGGAAAGCCATTTGGTGTTCACTGCATACCAAATACGTTTCTACTGCAGCTAACAACAGTGGATACCAGTGATTTTGACCACCAATCACCATTAGCCAAGTCAGAAATGGGAAGCACTGATTTAACCCCAAGGTGAAAGTGAACATTTTACCCAAACATTTAGTGACACACTAGCTTGCTCTTTCAAAACAGACTTGTCTTTTTCTTAATGCTTTTCATCTTACCCTTTCTTCTTGGGAAAATAGAAGCTTCTAGGAAAATCAGCAGCAGTGGATGGCTGGAATGTTTTCAAAAGCTCTCTCTGGGTTAAGCTGGTTGGTGGCTGTACTACACCACCACTGTGACCAGAGTGTGGGGTTGTTCTCTCTCTCACTGTCTCTCCCCCCTCCCTCCCCGTCTTCCCCTCTTCCCTTCTCCCCCTCCCTCTCTCCCATCTTCCCTTGCTTTCTCCCTCATCTCTTCCCTCTTTCCCTCCCTCCCTCTCCCTCTCTGTCCTTTCTTTCCAAGCCTCCAGTGGACAGGCCATAGTGGTTTATTACCATCTAGCCGTGCAAGGCAGATTGAGGGGTATTTGGAACTCAGGTTGCTATTTAATCACAGTGAGAGATTACTGATTCTGTATCTGGGTCCCAGTTTTACCTGGATCCCTGGGCCTCTAGACCTATTTGAAAAATTTCTTTTGACTTTGTAGTAGGATTTCAATATTATGGGGTGTCAATGACCTTGCCACACTTGCTGTTTTGTTTCCTTGGAACCAAAGTTGTGTAAATAAAGCTCATTTCCTGATTTGTTTTTGCTTCAATCTTAGAAAATGTCCCTAGACCAAAAACATCCTTTCCTGCAATCATTTCAACAGCAAGAGAATTGGCTTTCTCTTGTGAGTTCCCCTTTCCACTTGCCACTGTAATGACTTCCACGTGTTTCCACAATATTTATTTTACCATTAATGCCAGTTCTTAGGCCAGTAGAATCATATTTAAAGCTGAGAAGATGGAGGCCTGGATCAAAGCCCATGCAGATAGAGGAGGAGGCAGGCTTGGGACTCTGCCACTAACGGAGCCAGCCACTACTGGGAGGAGTGGAGAAGAGAAGCAAGACTGAACTCAGTCTAACAGTGGGCCCCCCTCGGGGCTACGAAACAAAGGATAGAATACTATATAAATAAAATCTGAGTGGGTTGCATTTACCTGAAACAGCCCTAGAACATATACAGGCAGCAGATCGGCCCCTGTCCACTCAGAAATGGCTATCAGCACAGCTTCTGCTGACCAGGGAGCCAAGAACACTATAATGGTGAGCACAGTGGATACAGAGCCAGACGGTTTCCACATCTGGATTCTTAACCCATACGGCACTGACCAAAACTCTATCAGAATCCATGGCATAGGCCAGGTGATAAGACTGAGGTGTGGACATCACCTAACTTAGGGGGTGGAGTAATGTCCCAAGTGAGCCTATTCAAGCTCTTCTTGTGAAATGATTATGTCTTCCAGCCTTGGTAGGGGGGGTGGGTGATGATCAAATCTTAGCAATCCTGGGAAGGAATTTCTAAGAGCCTCTTTTAAGGAAAAAGCCAGAGAAGCTGGACTATTTCTCATCACTTTCTTGGTTTTTTTTTTTTTTTTGGTCCAGTCATGGGGCCTGAACTCTGGGCCTGGGCGCTGTCCCTCAGCTCTTCAGCTCAAGGCTAGCGCTCTACCACTTGAGCCACAGCGCCACTTCCGGCTTTTTTTTTCTTTTTGCTTATGTGGTGCTGGGGAATCGAACCGAGGGCCTCAGGCATGCAAGGCAAGCGCTCTACCACTGAACCACCTTCCCAGCCCCGTTTTTTTTTTTTTTTGGTCGGTTGCAGGGCTTGAACTCTGGGCCTGGGTGCTGTCCTTCAGCTCTTCAGCTCAAGGTTAGGGCTCTACCACTTGAGCCACAGCGCCACTTCTGGTTTTCTGAGTGGTTTATTGGAGATAAAAGTCTCACGAACTTTTCCTGCCCGGGCTGGCTTTGAACCGTGATCTCAGATCTCAGCCTCCTGAGTAGCTAGGATTACAGGCATGAGCCACCAGGGCCCGGCTCTCATCACTTTCTTTTGGCAGATCTCCTAATGCCAAACCTGGAGGTAATGTGTCTTAGAAAGAGACATGCTGTTGATTCTTTCCTGTGGATCAGTGCTAGTTACTCTCCTTGGCTTGAACATCTCCTCACAGTTCCTCCCTTTCCCCTCCACAGAGAGGCAGAACAGCTGTTTCACTATTACTAAGTTTCAGTTATATGGCTTGCTACCTTTATGCTTTAGGTGAGTGCTTAGACCAGACATAGCCAGAAAGCAAGAAAATAATTTAAAAAAGTCCTGTAAAAAAACATTTGTAGTTAGATGATATGGCATTAATTTATCAGAACTGCATTTTAATAGGTATACTAGGAATAAAGGCCACGTAAAATGATATATACGGATAAAATTGGTTTATTCATCTTGTTATTAAACCAGTGAGTCGGTATTTCTCTGTACAGAGATGTTTAAGTATTCTTAGATGAATCCTTGCTCTGGCTATCTATCATGTCAATCTTAATTACTTAATAGGCAGGCAGAATTCAAGAAGCCCTTGCTAATTCTGTTTTGCTAGATGAATACTGAGCAATGAGCCAGGCAAGCAATGTGGACCTCATTTTTAAATCGTCTCATTTTTGTCTGCAAGCTGAATAATAGATTTGACAAAAGGAGAGAGACATCACATTCTATATAAAACTCCTTTTTAATATAGCTTTTGGAAAGGCCGTGCAGCAGATGGCTCTTAGTCAGAGCTGGTGTGAATTCTGGGTTTGCTTATGAGTTTGAACAAGTTTTAGAGTTTCTCTGATCCTCAGCTTTTCCTACCCTCAGAGTTGAGATCACATAAGGCCAATTTACCTAGCACACAGCAAATGTTCACCTGCGCTTTTCTATCTCCCATCATCCTTTTCACTCCCCAGATGATGGTTGAGACTCTGTTGTGTGTCCAGGCCTGTCCTGCACATTCAAAACCTCCTAGGAGCATTTAACCATATATTTGTAATGTAATTTAATAGCATGTAATATCACTGCTCCCTAAATGCTAATGGAGCATGAAAGTTGGAGTGACTAGGGGGAACAAGTTGGGTAGCAGTGTTCATTTAAACATCTGTATTTCATGGTCATGTAATACTTAGTGAACATTAGACCTTTATATTTCATGGTCAAAAATTAGCTCAAGCTAAATAAATACTAGGCTGATCTGCAATGCATGGCAACTTGATTTTTGTCATTGTACGAGGTGTGCTGTAGCAGATATGGCATTCTTTACAGTGATTACTATCAGAAATGACTGGTTTTATGAGACTGAGTCTTTAGAAAGACATACGAGATTGTCAATTTTATCATAGCTCATAGAACTGTGGAATTATATTATTTATGGAGGCGCAGGCCCTTCAGGAGACAAAAAAAGGTGCTTGCCTTCTTAGAATTGGTGGTCTTGGAGGAAAATAGAGTGGACATTTATCTAATTAAACACGGGAGAGAGCACTCTTCTTGTTTGGATGATGACTTGCTTTTCCGTCTCAGCATTTTTCCAATTGCATTATCAGGCTAACCTGTGCACAGAATAATTGTGAAATCATAATTCAGTAAGATAATAAGGTCATTTAGGAATGCTGTGGCCTTTATCCAGTGGTCCATCACTAATTCAGAAATGACTCAAAATCATTACAATGCAGCCAGTCATGCTGAAATATGAGAACTGACAGCAGTTTTGCATTTAGACTCGTGAGATGTCATGTTTAGTGGATAAGTTGACAAGTATGAATTTTTCTTCCTTCTTCCTGAAGGGTGAAGGCTTAGTCTCTGCTTCTGATCTCTTTTCCTGCTGTGGAGTGATGAAAATACTCAGAGTTCTGTCCCAGCCACTTTCTCTGGTTCACCCTTCCTGGTTCACCAGCCTTGCTACCAATTCTACTCACAAATCTTTCTGGGAGCCAGGCCCCCCCCCCCATATTCCTGCTTCCTAAGTTGGTAATGAAAAACAAATTGGTGTTATTATCAGAGTCTTCAGAAGGTTCCTGAGCTGACTGTGCATCATTCAACAATGACCTACTTATTATGCATGGTACAGACAGGAACAAAATCAGACATGGGACCACCTTAGGTGGCTCTGGGCAGGTTGAAGATTCAATACCACTTCAGACTGTTCTGTTCTTTTACTATTTATTTATAACATCTGTAAGAGAAGAAATCAAGAACACTATGCAGAAAGGGAAGCAAAGGAGCTTGCTAGTTTACTCTTATGCAAGTTCCAGAGCTCTCAATTGAGCAGAAGGAAGTTAACAGCCAGATTCCTTACATTTCCTTCCAGTTACTTACACACTCTGTAATCCAGCCTGGGAAGATATATGGGTATAGGTCCCTGGAACACAGATAAATAAGATCCTGCCTGATCCTTAAGGGAACTTGAAGCAGTCGCTTAGCATACACCAGAAAACAGTGTCAGACGTTTATCCCTAAATGTGTCCCAGGGGCATAGACCAAAGAGCCTTCTGACAGTCTGAGCATCTAGTAGAGGTCATGAAGGTCATTTTATAGGACTGTAGGGAGGAGCAGAAGCTGAAGTGGGATGTGCCTACTTTACATTCTTGGTTTTGAATGTTCCATCTTGGTGGGATTTTGATTTTACATAACCTAAATGCCCCAAACAAGGTAGAATCAATGAGTGTTCCATTGCAGCAGATCCTACCATAGCTGATTTAAGAAGTGACATCTCAGAACTTTGCATTGACCTACTTGGATTACAGATTTATGACGTTGGATTGGGGGTATCTGCAGGGAACCAGCACTTGCCTTTGCATGGTTGAGACCCTGGGATTGGACCCCAGCACTGCAAGTGATCTTTCTTTTTGGGGGGTACCTATCAGAATAAGACACAGTCATACAGATGGAAATCCATCCTCATATTTCCAAACTGTGTGACTATCTTGGTTCTTTCTACTACAGAGTGTCCTGTTTTGTCAACCTCTGTCATCTCTACCCGACTGGAATAAAGTTTAGAGTATCTGGATGTGTCCACTTTTCACAGTAAAAGCCCTTGGTCCTGTGATTTCCCACCAGAAAGCTGATTGTTCTTTATCTCTGTCACTTGGGATGGTTTTCTTCTATGTCCCTTTACTGGGAAGCTTCTTAAAGGTTGTAGAATGCTGGAATTTTCAGTAGTGTGCTTGTTATCTCCATATCTTCCAGAAGACATTTTTTTTAAAGGTTATCTGGGAACGTGGCTTTTTGGGGTAGCTGGAGCAAGTTTGGTAACGCCAGAGAGTACTGCACAGCCCCAGCCGTCAGGCTCAGCAGCTGGTCCTCAGAATTGCTGTGACTGCCTTTGACCTTTTTGTCCTGCCTAATATGGATGATTTGTTCTATTTTGAGACCGCGTCGCCATTTAGTATTTTCACATTTCATTCTTCCAGCTTGGTACTGTTGTGTTCTGCTGAAGAGGGGAAAAAAGTTGCTAAAATTGCTTCTGAGCGATTTATTCTAGATATAACACTGAGCTTATATGATGCTGTTTCTGTTACTTTGCAGAAATGGCTTCATCTTGAAATTACAAGTAGGCATTATGAGAGCTTTCATTGGGATCCACATGCTTATCTTCTCAGAAAAATTTTCCTCTGGTTTATATACATTTAAATAGGAAGGAAGAATAAAACTGGTTAATAAACAGTAAAAAATGTTTGGCCTAATTCAATGAAATGTATTAGTAATGTGTGTGTATTGGGGGGTGGAAGTTGATTTTTTTTTTTTTTTTTGGGTCCTGTCGTGGGGCCTGAACTCTGGGCCTGGGCGCTGTCCATCAGCTCTTCAGCTCAAGGCTAGTACTCTACCACTTGAGCCACAGTGCCACTTCTGGCTTTTTTCTTTTTGCTTATGTGGTGCTGAGGAATCGAACCCAGGGCCTCATGCATGCAAGGCAAGCGCTCTACCACTGAGCCTCCTTCCCAGCCCCTTGATTTTATTTATTTATTTTTTTAAATGGTAACTCCTAAGTGTGGGATGCCTCGGATACATTGTTTATAAGAGAAAGAATTCGTGCCACACTCTTAGGGAAATAAATTGATATTATCAGAGGCTTTAGAAGTTTCCTGCTCTGACTAAATGCTCTCATTTTGAAAATCTGTACAACAGAAATCTTGTGAACAGTAGAGATATTTTTAGTGGTATTAAAAATAATAATAATAAAAATAATAAAAAGAAAAATCTAGGATTCAGTAGGGGAATGCTTTTATAACCTTGATGTTTCCATTGTGTGAATTAGGTTTCTATCAAAAATGATGTTTATCAACTGTGATTTTTCAAAGTGCATCACTCAGATAATACTCATATTTAAGAAGCTGTTTACTAGTGTTACAGTTTTGATGACTAAATTAAAACTAATCTTACAATTTTTTTTTTTGGTCTGGTCGTGGGGCCTGAATTCTGGGGGCCTGGGCACTGTCCCTCAGCTCTTCAGCTCAAGGTTAGTGCTCTACCACTTGAGCCACAGTGCCACTTCCGTTTTTTTTTTTTCTTTTTTGCTTATGTGGTGCTGAGGAATCGAACCCAGAGCCTCATGCATACAAGGCAAGCACTCTACCACTGAGCCCTCTTACAATTTTAAAGTAAGTGAACACTCATTCCTTCCAAAATTCCAGACCCCAAGAGACCCCCCCCCTTGCATTTGCTATTCTACACATCAAGCTTCTCTGAATATTTGCTACTGCTATTATTTCTCCACTGATTATCTCTTCGGCTGCACTGGAATATTAGCACCATTAGAGCTAGAATCTTCTTGTCTTGCTCACAGCTGAGTCTCAGGTCAGAACTGTGATGAGCACACAGCAGGGGGGCAAATAAATTTTTGATGAATATCAGTGAACAATTAAAAAAATGGTTAGAGAACTTTAACATCAAGAAAGCCCATGCTCTATAAAGGGCAAAACCATATCTTGATACTGTGCCATTGAATTTTACAATGCTCTAATTTTATAAAACTAACATAACAAGAAAACATCCACAAAACCAGAAAGGAAAAACTACCCTAGCTACTAATTTTTTTCCTCCCATGTTTTTCCCCTTGGGAATTACCATTGAGATGAGTTTAAATGTATCACTCACATCATGGTTTGTTTCTCTTCTCAGGTATTAGTTTACACCTTCGGTAACAGATCACAAGGTGTCAGTTTTGACAGTACTCACTTTATTTTTTAAAGTTAACCTTTGTATGTTGAATACATGTTAAGAATATTAGGATCATTTAGGTGGACATTTTATTTTACAGTCCTGTGATACATAAAATATTACAGTATGTTTATGATTTCTCTTTAGGAATTCTTCAAGTCAAAACTAATTGTAGAGTTTCCAGTGGACCAGCATTCATAGGGTAAGATGAACATTCTGAATTGTAAACATATGGTAAGGATTATTACAATTAAGTTGGTAGCTAAGGGCAAAAAAAAAAGATACAGAAAGAGATTACTGTTCCTACATATGTTTTGATTAAAAATCCTTTTGATGGGCTGGGAAGGTGGCTCAGTGGTAAAACGCTTGCCTTGCATGCCTGAGGCCCTGGGTTCGATTCCTTAGCACCACATAAGCAAAAAGAAAAAAAGCCGGAAGTGGTGCTGTGGCTCAAGTGGTAAAGTGCTAGCTTTGAGCTGAAGAGCTGAGGGACAGCACCCAGGCCCAGAGTTCAGGCCCCACGACCAGACCAACAACAACAAAAAATCCTTTTGATGTTTTTAAGCCAGTGTAACAGAAATTTATATGTGTTTTAATTGGAATGTCATCATCTTGTACTTTATGGATGTTGAATGTGTCTGTATGTGTATATATTTGTAACTTTTTTTTTGCCAGTCCTGGGACTTGAACTCAGGGCCTGAGCACTATCCCTGAGCTGCTTTTGCTCAAGGCTAGTGCTCTACCACTTTAGCCACAACACCACTTCCATCTTTTTTTTTTCTCTCTCTCTGTGTTGTACTGAGGAATCAAACCCAGGGCTTCATGCATGTTAGGTAAGCACTCTACCACTAAGCCACATTCCCATCCCTTTTTGTCACTTTTTTAACCATTAAAAACCTAAAGACTATAATAAATGTCTATAGGAGATTTGAGAGTCATGACTGTCTTCTTGGTTTTGTGCAAGTTAGCATAGAATCAGTTTGCCATGTGTCTGTAACTAAAAGATGGCCAAGCTCTCGTTGAGTAGACAAGTCAGAGACAAGCATGCACTTCCTGCAAAGAAAGGCAGGTTCTTTTATGGCTGTGGAATTAATGAATCCTAAATTAGCTCTATGGAAGAGCTTGTGACATGGATGTGATGAAGATGAATGTGCATACTAAATTAAATAGCACAGCTCTCCAGAATTGTGGATATAGCATATGTCTCCCAAGTATATCCAGCCCTGAACATGAAGTCTAGGTGTAATCACCTGCTACGTTCTGAATACACTTCCTTTTGTATAGATGAAGATGAAAATCCTTTAATTTGGCGTAAACTCATCTATTGTTATTAGAACCGACTATAGATATAGATATAGATAATATATGGCATATATTATCACTCTATATAAAGCATATGTATGTATATTTTATTGTATGTATGTATATACATATGTATGTATATTTATATGTATGTATATTTATTGGTGCCAGTCCTGGGGCTTGAACTCAGGTACTGGCCACTGTCCCTGAGCTTTTATGTTTAGATCTACCACATGAGCCATACCTCCATTTCTGGCTTTTTTGGTGGTTCATTGGAGATAAGAATCTCATGGATTTACTGTCTGGGCTGGCTTTAAACAGTTATCCTCAGATCTCATTTTATGAGTAGTTAGGATTACAGGTGTGAACCACCAATTCCTGGCCTGTTTAATTGTTAAATAGACTGATTACTGCTACACACACACACACACACACACACACACACACACACACACACCATATTATTATTTTCATATTGGTGGTGATACTAGCATACTGAATTCAGGATCTACTCCTGAACCAAAACCAAAAATGGGTGGCTAGAAATAAGGAACTGCCATCATAAAACATCTAGAATGGGCTTTTGGAACAGGGAGGCAGTGGAGAGCTGACATGCTGTTTAGTACTGTTGGTACACTGCCACTTAAGCAATGCCTTGAGCCCATCATATTATAATAATACCAGCTTCTTCCCTCAACTTTCTGATTTATGTGCTCCAGAAATATTTGCTTCTCCTTTACCTCACTGATCTTGTTTCTCTGTCCTCGTTCATTCTTCCTTGTTTAATAATCCTTCCTCATCTGGACAGAAATTCTGTTTTTCACTCACAATATTACTTACTCTCAAGGAATTCACTTACGTGGTACCACCCAGTTAAATGGTATCTATAGTGTACTGCAAATGATTACACATACTTTCAGCTCCTCCCATGAGGAAAATCCCTTCCCTTGCCTTTAAGTCTTGCCTTCCCTGCTATCTTTGACCCACAGATTGTGGTAGAAATTGTCTAGAGTGTTTTTCCAGAACTCAGCCTTAGCTGTTTGTAGCTTCTGCTGGCTTGTGGTTGAAACATTTCCTCCTAGAGTTTAGCCTCCTTGTTGGGAGGAAGCTTTAAAGAACCTGTTGAAACTGGCAAGGCCCAAGTCAAAAGCCCAAGTTGGGCTGCAGCCAGCCCAAGGACCAGGCTGTGTACCTTCTAACATCTATCCATCAGGGCTGTTGATTCTTCCATAGAATTATGGGAGATAGTGAATTACTATTTAGCTGCTGAGATTTGGTGTGGTATGGGGCCAGAATAAGTAACCAAAACCAAAAATGGGTGGCTAGAAATAAGGAACTGCCATCATAAAACATCTAGAATGGGCTTTTGGAACAGGGAGGCAGTGGAGAGCTGACATGCTGTTTAGTACTGTTAGAGGTGGCTACAGCTGAGTGAGTGGACTGTTACTGGAGGTTAAAAGGCTACCCATGTTTATATTGACAGAAAAGTTGGCATTGTAGAGACTTTTTACCTCCTTGCTTATGTTTATTCCTAGGTTTGTTTGTTTACAGCAAAATTGTAAATGGAATTCTAATGTCTTTCTCATCCCATTCATTTTTGGTATACAGAAAAGCTACCGTGTGTTGGTTTCTGTATAATGATACATTGCCAAAAGTGTTTATCAGCTCTTAAGGGTTTTGAGGTGAAATCTTTAGGATCATTTTAGGATAGGATCATATCATCTGCAAATAGGGATAATTTGACTTCCTCCTTCCCTTTTTTGGTCCCTTTCATTTATTTTTCTTACCTCTCGATTGGAAGAGAGTGGATGCCTTTGTCTTATTCCTGAATTTAGAGGAAATGATTTCATTTCTTCACTATTTAGTATGATGCTGCCTGTAGATTTATCATAGATAGATTTTATTAGGTTAAGGTACAGTTCTTCTATTCCTAGCTTTTTTTCTGAGCTTTTATCATATAGGGATGTTGAATTTTGTCAAAGGCCTTTTCTGTATCAATTGAGATGATCGTATAATTCTTGTCCTTGATTCTGTTAGATGCTGCATTATGTGTTTTGATTTACATATGTTGAAGTAACTTTGTATACTTGAAATTAACTTAATTGTAATATGATCTTTTTGATTAGTTGTTGAATTTTAACAAGTATATTATTGAGGATTTTTGCATCAGTTCATTGAAGATTGGCCTATAGTTCTCTCTCCTCTCTGTCTCTGTCTCTATTTGTGTGTCTGTGTCTGTCTGTCTGTGTGTCTGTCTCGCTTGCTCTCTTGCTTTCTTGCTCTCTTGCTCTCTGCTCCCTGAGCTTTTTTTCTGAAGGTTAGCATTCTACCACTTAAGTCACACTTCCAATTCTGGCCTTTTTTTTTTTTGGCAATTGTAGATAAGAGTCTCACAGACTTTGGAGACTTTACTGCTCAGGCTGGCTTTGAATTGAGATCTTCAGATCTCAGTCTCCTCAGTAGCATTACAGATGGGGATGAGCCACCAGCTCTCTGCTTTTTGATGTTGTATCGCTATCTAGTTTTGGAATGGGCGTAATACTAGCTTCATAGAATGAGTTCAGAAATGATTTCTCCATTCCTATTTCATGGGAAAGTTTGAGGAGCATTGGTTCTCCTTTAAAGGTCTTAAATTTAGGTAGAATTCAGCTGTGAATCCATCTGGCTTCCACTTCTCCATGGACCTCTATCTGATGTTGTTAATTAATATTGAATTTTAATTGGCAATAACTATGTTATATTTTTGCTTCTATGACAAAATACTTGAGACCATCAACCTAATCAAATGTCAAAAGACATTTGATTTTTTAATAGATGTTGCTAGAGAAATGTTAGAACTGTTAGAGAAATACTTAGTTCCTTTCTAGGTTTCAAACTTACAGCTAAATTTGAAAAGGATGTTTATTATAAAAAATTCTATGCTGACAAGATGTAAAAGAATTAAAAAGGGTCATTAGTATAATCTATTTAAGTGACTTTGTGAATAAATGAGAAATGCCAAGGTCTTGTTTTTGTATTTCTGATGAGTACTTTAAATGGGTTTTTCTAAAGAAGAGAAGCAATTAATCAAAGCTATTGATAAATTGTTTTCTAAGAGGGGGAGTTCAAAGACATGAACTTAAATTTTAGTTCGACCTAAGAAACTTCTTGATTGGAAGCATCATTATATGTGATAATGAGATGTAAGACGATTTTAAAATCAGTTTTCAGTAAGACTGATATAGAATGTCCTTCCCTCCCCTGATTTTTAATGCTTGCCTGGGATCAGAGACAAAAATCTTTGAAGTACCATCCAGTTCTCAGTATATGAGGACTCTAAATACCAGCTGGCCATCATTTGTTTAATTTTTCACTGGTTCTTTGGGAAATTCTTTCAAAGTAAAGTAAGGACTAGTGGGAAATAAAGATGCCTAACGGATTTTGTTCCAGTTGTAAAGACTTTAGGATAAGATTGTCCCATGAATTTGTTTGCTTTGAAGAGCTTTTATGACTTTTTAATGAGATTTAAAAGCTAAAAGAATGGGATTAGGACCATAAAATCTGTTACCCTTAATATAATTTTTCTTTGAACCAATTTAGTGCATTTGTACATTAGACACTGAGATCTCATTTAGATGGGATCCTTGTTTGCTGAAATACTGTCTGGAAAAAGTTGGAGCATTCAAGGACAACATTAAATGGCATAATGGCTCTAACTCTGATTAAGCAGTTCAATTAGAAAAATTAGCAGGGGCTGGGAAGGTGGCTCAGTGGAAGAGTGCTTGCCTTGCATGCCTGAGGCCCTGGGTTCGATTCCCAGCAGCACATATACAAAAAAAAAAAAGCCGGAAGTGGCTCTGTGGCTCAAGTGGTAGAGTGCTAGCCTTGAACTGAAGAGCTGAGGGACAGTGCCGAGGCACAGAGTTCAGGCCCCACGACCGGACCGCCCCCCCTCAAAAAAAATTAAGAAAAATTAGCAGTGTTAGATATAGGAATGCCTGAAATGCAGAGGGTCTGTATTCAAATGTTAAGATTTAGACAGATGAGCAGAAGATATTTAGTTGAAAAAATAATTAGCTAAGAAAATAGATTACATTATATAACTGTAGCTGGAGACATTGCAGAAAACTACATGTACATCCTTGTTTTTCAGTATTCTAATAGAATTGAGTTATAATGCAGACGTTCTGGAAAAGAGCTAAATAGGTTTTCTCCAGCTTTTTTATTTTTCTTTTCTTTTTCTCCAGTTGAGAAACTTGAGACCATAGCATAGCTAATTGGATTTACAAACACCATGTGGTCTGGTGTAGACAAGGTTTAGAATTTTAGCTCTGAAGTCCCAGTTATGATTTTATTTCTTACCATTTTTTTTTCCTTACCTGTTTTGTTACCTCAGGCAAGAAAATTCTTAGGGTCTGTCTTATTTCTATGTTGAAAATCTGGGAAGAAGAGTACTAAATATCTCAGTGGATTGTTCTAAGTATGAAACAAGTTGATGTAAATGAAATATTCTTTTTTTTTTTTTTTTGGGTCCGGTCGTTTGGACTGAACTCAGGGCCTGGGCGCTGTCCCTCAGCTCTTCAGCTCAAGGCTAGTGCTCTACCACTTGAGCCACAGCGCCACTTCCGGCTTTTTTCTTTTTGCTTATGTGGTGCTGAGGAATCGAACCCAGAGCCTCAGGCATGCAAGGCAAGCGCTCTACCACTGAGCCACCTTCCCAGCCCTCAATGAAATATTCTTTTAAGTTAAAAAACAAATATTAGAGTTATAGGAATTATAGATTTAGTTTCTTCTCATTGGTAAGGAGCTCAAAGGAAACCTGAATTAGGTGGTTAGAGGCAGGGGCACAAAACTTGTTTTTACAATTAGTTTTCAGATAGAATGGATGTATAAACTTGCATCTAGCTGTGGTCCTCTGATAGATGAGTTCACAGCAGTTTCTTATGATTATTTTTAAATATTGGCATTAGTTGGAAGCTGATGTTTCTTTTCTTTTGTAGAGATGCTGCATACAAAGCAGAAAATGCATTTGTACTAGTTAAGGGACTCTTGTATAAGAACTATCAACGATGGCTAATTAGCATTCTGGATTATGCAGTAAATTCTTTTCTGGCACATTATAGATGCAAAACTATGGAAGGCTGTGTAAATGTTTCACACATCAGATGTCTTATTTTCCTCATGCTAAGGATTGAACTCAGTACGTTGTGCATGCTAAACAAGCACTGAGCTGTACCTCAGCCTGCAGATGTCTTTATGCTGCTTGCTACATAGAAATGCAGTCATATCGTATGTTTACAATGTCTTATAATGTTACTGCCATCTGTCTTATAATGTTACTGCCATCTTATGAATTAGTTCACATTGTAACACTGCTTTCTAACCTGAAAAACAACTACAAAACCAAGTACAGAGATGAATCAGAAAGCAAGGTTTGCCTATGACTTCATTAATCCCAAAGTAAATTTCAGACATGAGCACATTTTTGCTATTTGAAATGACAAGGCCAGAAGATTATTATTAAAAAAATGAGCTAGAAACAATTTGAGGCCAATATTCTTATTTAAGTACTTAATAATTTTTTTTCTCTGTATCTCCGGGACACACAAAAACCCTCCCTAGCGACTCCCCTCCCCTTAGGTTCCATGTGCTAACTAAAAATATTATTTTTACACACTGAGTTAAAAAGTATTTTAGTATTTAAAATTTTTCTTACAATTCAACCATATCAATATATACATAGTTTCACTACCACAGATGATTGGAGTCCCCCAGAGAATGGCTTTTATTAAACTAAAGTTAGAAAACCCAGCCAAGTCTTGCTGTATTTAATAACATAATTTCAAGGAATTTCAGCCACATTCCTAAGCTGCGCACGAAAAGATCTTAAAATATATTTCATGTAAATTTCTGTATAGATGTCTCTGTAATTGAAAGGAAGTTCAGGGAGTGAGTATGAGCTGATGGATATCTTTTCCATACATTTGTCACTGTGTGTCCCCTTGATTAAAGTATTCCTGTAAAGTCTGTCTGCACAGCTTGTCTCCTGTTGAAGTGTCTCTGAAGCCATTAGAACTATGTTGAATATCTTTCATGATATTTATGCTTTCTCATAGAATGAAGACAAACTCAGAAATGGTGTGTCTAAGAAACTTCAAAAGGTGTAGACCTCCTGATTGAAGTCTAGCTGATTGATTTGCTTCATTTCCTTTCCATAATAGTAAGTATAAATGTTTAAAGTACATTATTCTGTTCAGTATTGGCTGATAGTCTTTGTTGAATAAATCTTCATTCTCTGGCATGTACTTTTATCAGTTTGAACTTGTTTTTATTCGGCCAGGATTCAGTTGCATTTCTTAAATTAATTCAGCACTCAGGACCCTAGAAGATGAGGAAAATCTGATGTCAGAGCTGATAAAGCCCTTGTAGATTACCCACTTTACTCTCCTAATCATTTTTTAATCACTTCCCTTACAATACCTTGGATGTTGTCATTGTTTTCATCAAGACCTAGCTAGGGACAGGGAACTGAACTGTTTGAAAGAATAGGCTATTCTGTGATATTGCACCAACAAACTGAATCAAAATAGGACTTCCTAAATCTTCTGCCCACCTAAAATTGTACCTCAAAAATCCAAGTTTACACATTCTTTCATCTATTAAGTAGTTGGACAGAGAGATACATTCTCAGGTTCTCCTAGTCATTTTTTGTTTCAGGTGTGTGTCCTCAATTTCCTGTGAGCATCTGTAGGGATGGTTTTGGCAGGCAGCTCCTGATAGTTTTCTTATTTATTTATTTATGCCAGTCCTAGGGTCTGGGCACTATCCCTAAGCTTTTTTTTTTTTTTGCTCAAGGCCTCTACCACTTGAGACACTTCTGGCTTTTTGGTGTTCAATTAGAGATAAGCATCTCATGACTTTCCTGTCCAGGCTGGCTTTGAATCATGATCTCAGCCTCCTTAGTAGCTAGTACAAATGTGAGCTGCCAGCACCTGTAGCCATTTCATTTTTAACTTGGAACTGACCAGTAGATTCATCAGGGACACATGGAACCATCTCCCCTTTACCTAGGTTCATCTATTAATGTGACTAGAGGTTATAAATGTTTTAGTCTAATAGCTATCATATGTTAGCTGTAAGTATGCATATGCATCAATCAAAAATCCATTGATGTTTCTGCATGTTCCTTCATCTAGCAGTGTTTTCTGCTCTCCCACCCAAATTGTCTCCTTCTTCCCATTACGTTTATGGTATTTTGGAATCTTCAGTCCAGAATTGTTTGTTTATCTCATGTAATCCTCTTGTTTTTTGGTTTTGGTCCTGCCTTGACACACAATTATGGTTAACCGCCATGGGGGCGAGGCAGAACGGGAGGAATTGAGAGTCAGACCCACTGAGTTGGAGGAGGGAGCCCTTTGGAGTTCTGTAATCATGTCACAGGTCCTAGAGGGAATCCCGTGTATGACACGATACCCAGAGAGGATACAGACAGAAAGTAGTGTTCCAGGCCAAGATTTATACTCAAGAATCATGGATTCCACAACTAGGAGAAGATAAAGATAGATAGATGGCCAAATGGTCAGAAGTATGTTGAGGATCACTAGCACAAAAGAAGATGCCTTATTAACAGATAGCAGCTACTGCAATGAGCTTCTGTACCTCAGGGAGGAATAGCCATCTCTTGGAGGAGGACTTACTGGAACAAAATATCTTCCCTGGGGTTGCTATCAGGGATAGGGTACGTAGAGAGAAACTGAGGTCTAGGAAAGACTCAAGAAGGCCCAAGAGGCACCCTGGGGCAAAGATTATGTTAGAGCTGCCTTTCCAGCAAAGTGTAATAGGCTCTCATGATTCCTTGTCCTTCTTTTGCTTATCAGAAACTTTATAAGCTTCAAATATTTCCTTTTATCTTACTCTCTTGGTGGTCTGGATTTTACTAATTAGGATTTTTTTTAAAGTAGCTGCTATAAGTAAGACAACACAGACATTCTCAAGAGGATTGCTGGAATATTTTCTAAAGTGAAAACAAACAAAATCAATCCTGTGTTTTTTCTTTCTTTCTTTCTTTGAAGAAAAGGAAACAATAGCAGTACTCCTTTAAGCTTTTATCCCTTTAACACAATGCCACAACAGTATTAACCACCAGGGTACTTAGGGAATATTCTGACACAGTTTTTCCTTATTTCTTTTGGAGCCATTACTGTTATTTCCAAACTTTAAACTACTAGGCTTTAAATACACATTGGTTGAATTATAAAGTGGGAGCTGGACATGGGAAGGGGATAATGCATATAAGCAGTAATTTGGGAAAGGATGGATTCTTCTAAGCCTATGGGATTCTTCTGTAAATCAGCACTCAAGAGAGGTTTCCTGAGTTACGAAACAATGCTTAGGTTGTAGATTGCTGCTCCAGACATGGGTGGAATGAGAATGGAGGCTTATTCAGAACTTTTAGAAGATGGGAAATATTGACTGTTAGAAATAGCACAGGGCTGGGATATAGCTCAGTGGCAGAGCACTTGCATAGAAAGTACAACATTCTGGGTTGGATCCCTAGTACCAAAAAAGAAAAGACAAAGAAAAAAAAGCAATTAAAAAACAAACAAGAAATTAGACTACAAGACTGAATTTTTCCAATGTCATTTGAAGACAACATGACTATTGGCTTTTTGGTAACCCAGCTTGGAGTTGATATCTAGGAAGTAACTAAGTTAATTGCCTTCAAATCCTGTATGGATTTCTCACCAAATGGTCACCCACTGGAGGGATTTTTATTTTATGTTCACAGTGTCCTGTGGTTCAAATGAAACTGAAAGACATATGACCCTTGATCCTGCCTCTTGGTGTGACCCCTGAGTTAAAATCCTACCTGGAGAGCTCATTTGTGTTCAGGCATTAGAGTAAATGCATGTTTGAGTATGTTGTTTGCTTTCTTTCCCTCATCTAGTTGGGTATTCGCACAAGAGAAAGTCATGATCACACTCACAGAGTTGAAATGTCTGGCGGATGCCCAGTCGTCTTACCACATCCTAAAGCCGTGGTGGGATGTCTTCTGGTATTACATCACTCTCATCATGCTGCTGGTGGCCGTGCTGGCTGGAGCACTCCAGCTCACACAGAGCAGAGTTCTGTGCTGTCTTCCATGCAAAGTGGAATTCGACAATCACTGTGCCGTGCCTTGGGACATCCTGAAAGCCAGCGTGAATACTTCCTCTAATTCCGGGGTGCCCCTTCCTCTCCCCCTCCGAATCCAGAATGACCTCCACCGACAGCAGTACTCTTACATCGATGCTGTGTGCTATGAGAGACAGCTCCATTGGTTTGCCAAGTTTTTCCCCTACCTGGTGCTCTTGCACACTCTTATCTTCGCAGCCTGCAGCAACTTTTGGCTTCACTACCCCAGTACTAGTTCCCGATTGGAGCATTTCGTGGCCATCCTTCACAAGTGCTTCGATTCTCCGTGGACCACCCGCGCCCTGTCTGAAACCGTGGCTGAACAGTCAGTGAGGCCCCTGAAGCCCTCCAAGTCCAAAACCATGCTTTCCACCTCAGGGTGTTCTGCGGACATTGACTGCAGCAAGCAGTCCTTGCCCTACCCGCAGCCAGGCCTGGAGACGGCCAGCTCTATAGAAAGCCCAACTTCCAGCGTCCTGGACAAGAAGGAGGGCGAACAGGCCAAAGCCATCTTTGAAAAAGTGAAGAGATTCCGTATGCATGTGGAACAGAAGGACATCATCTACCGGGTGTATCTGAAGCAGATTATAGTCAAAGTCATTTTGTTTCTCCTGATTATAACTTACGTCCCATACTTTTTAACCTACATCACTCTGGAAATTGACTGCTCAATCGATGTGCAGGCTTTTACGGGATACAAGCGCTACCAGTGTGTGTACTCCTTGGCAGAAATATTTAAGGTCTTGGCTTCCTTTTATGTCATTTTGGTCATACTTTATGGTCTCACCTCGTCCTATAGCTTGTGGTGGATGCTCAGGAGTTCTTTGAAGCAATATTCCTTTGAGGCCCTAAGAGAAAAGAGCAACTACAGTGATATCCCGGATGTCAAGAATGACTTTGCCTTCATCCTTCACCTGGCCGATCAGTATGACCCTCTTTATTCCAAGCGCTTCTCCATCTTCTTGTCGGAGGTGAGCGAGAACAAACTCAAACAGATCAACCTCAACAATGAATGGACAGTTGAGAAACTGAAAAGCAAGCTTGTGAAAAATGCCCAGGATAAGATTGAGCTGCATCTCTTTATGCTCCATGGTCTTCCAGACAACGTCTTCGAGTTAACGGAAATGGAAGTGCTCAGCCTGGAGCTCATCCCTGAGGTCAAGCTGCCCTCCGCCGTCTCCCAGCTCGTCAACCTCAAGGAACTCCACGTGTACCATTCATCTCTGGTGGTGGACCACCCGGCCCTGGCCTTTCTGGAGGAGAATTTAAAAATCCTCCGCCTGAAATTTACAGAAATGGGGAAGATCCCACGTTGGGTATTTCACCTGAAGAATCTCAAGGAACTTTATCTGTCAGGCTGTGTTCTCCCTGAGCAGTTGAGTACCATGCAACTGGAGGGCTTCCAAGACTTAAAAAACCTGAGGACCCTTTACTTGAAGAGCAGCCTGTCACGCATCCCCCAGGTGGTGACAGACCTCCTGCCGTCCCTGCAGAAACTGTCCCTCGACAATGAGGGAAGCAAACTGGTGGTGTTGAACAACTTGAAAAAGATGGTCAATCTGAAAAGTCTCGAACTCATCAGCTGTGACCTGGAACGTATCCCACACTCCATTTTCAGCCTGAACAACTTGCATGAGTTAGACCTAAAGGAAAATAACCTGAAGACGGTGGAAGAGATCATTAGCTTTCAGCATCTTCAGAATCTTGCCTGCTTAAAGTTGTGGCACAACAACATTGCTTATATTCCTGCCCAGATTGGGGCGTTATCTAATCTGGAGCAGCTCTCTTTGGATCATAATAATATCGAGAACCTGCCCTTGCAGCTTTTTCTATGCACCAAACTGCATTATTTGGATCTAAGCTATAATCACTTGACCTTCATTCCAGAAGAAATCCAGTATCTGAGCAATTTGCAGTACTTTGCCATAACAAACAACAATGTAAGTGAATCCCCTCTTCCTTCTGTTCAGTCTGTCCCCCTGAGGCTCTGTTGTGTGTGACATAGGGAAAGAGAACAGGACTTTAGGCGCTATAAGCGTTCTCTTGGCTGAGTGGTCATTTTATCCACAGTGACCTTGAAAAAATGACCAAAACCCTGGCCATCAGGTTTTTGTGTGCCATTCTTTGGGCTTGAACTCAGGGCCTGAGTACTATACCTAAACTTTTTTGCTTAAAGTTAGTACTCTACCACTTGAACCACAGCCCTACGTCTGGCTTTTTAGGGTAATAATTGAAGAGTCTTGTGGACTTTTTTATGCCTGGGCTGGCATAGTTCTTAGATCTCAGCCTCTTGAGTAACTACGATTACAGGTGTGAGCCAACAAGGCACCTAGCCCTGGCCATCAGTTGGTAATCTAGCTTTTTAAAATCTAACTTACAAATTGTCACAAAGATGATATGAAAAAAATTGTTGGTATAGTTCCTGGCAAATCATAATTGCTTAACAAATGTTCTTTTATTCTCTTGCCCTGTTTTCTACATAAACATCACAGTTAAAGTATTTTAAACGAATAAATTAGTTGTGGTAGACCTTCCATTTTTGTTTTGGAAAGACTTGAGTAGTTAGGAAGTTTGGTAAAACTTTTCAGCCTTCTAAATCTGCCATATAAAAATAAGTTTTGTTTCAACATGCTGAGATTATGAATTATTTATAAATCCTTTTTGTGAAACACTAAGACAACCCAAAGACTTGAAATCTACATGAATATCTGGAAAGAGGCTTCAAAATGAAAGGCCTGGCTCTATAATGCAATGCCAGGGCTTTTTAGAAGCTTTTTCCAGCATCCTGTGCTTAAAACTGAACCATAATTTGCAACAGTAACGCCAAGTTAAGGAAAATGCAACTTCACTGAAGCAGGAAAAAACAAAATGAGTGGCTAGGCTAAAATGTGAAGGATAAGGAAAAATGAAAAAAAGAAAAACCTTCTTGCTAGTCTGAAGGGCAACAGAATGAGGGCCACATCCATATGGAAGGCCCGGGACAGATGTCAGGTCTGCCGGGAGATGAGACTGACCTACTACTGCTCCTGGAAATGGGGACACTGCTATTTTCTTCTGCCCTGACTGAATCTGCATTCTCTTCTAGACTTTCTCTAATTCATGAATGTGATGTTGTCTACTGAATATAATACTCATTTTTCCTTATATTAGCTCATAATGTACACATAATAAGTTTCATTATATATAATATATAATATGTATACTATACTAAATATATATCAAATATATAAATATATGCTATACTATACATATACATATATACTATACCTATACTATATATACACACACACATATATGTGTATATATATCAAATGGCGGAGTGCCAGTCCTGGGCCTGGATACTTTTTTTTTTTTTCTTTTGCTCTACCACTTAAGCTACATCTCTCCATCTGGCTTTGGTGGTCAATTGAAGTTAAGAGTTTCTACTTTTGCTGCCCAGGCTGGCTTTGAGCTGCCATCCTCAGATCTCAGCCTCCCAAGTAGCTAGAATTACAGGAATGAGCCACTAGTGCCTAGCTAGACTGCCTGTTTTAAGAACTACTTTGGGATCAATGTATACTAGCAGTACACATTAAATTATTGTAAGAGCTTGTTAAAACACAGCTTGCTGGACCATTACGATTGAGCAGGGCTCTAATATAGGAAGGATGTAAGAATTTTCAATTCTGAAAAGTCCTCAAGTGAAATTGAAGTTGATAATAGCTGATAGCCTGGTGATTAGACTTTGAAAACCACAAATCTAGAGTATGTAGTTGTAGTTACTTAGTGGTACAAATAATTATGCTGAAAAGCATACGTTCCACTAAGCTGTGTTACAGTTAAGTCAGTGGATGAATTTTTTTTATTTTTTATTTATTTTCTAGTCCTAGGGCTTAAACTCCAGGCCTGAGCACTGTCTCTGAGCTTTTGTGCTCAAGGTTATCACTCTACTACTTGAGCCAAAGCTCCATTTCAGGCCTTTTCTGTGATTAATTAGAGACAAGAGTTTCATGAAGTTTTCTGCCAGGGCTGGCTTTGAACCACGATCCTCAGATTTCAGCCTTCTGAGTAGCTAGGATTACAGGTGTGACCCACCAGTGCCTAACTCACTGAATTTTATTTTGAAGTTATAGCTCATTAAATTGTTAGCTCAGCAGATATTATCTAAATGTATAGGATTAAACATGTTTTAGCCAGGTTGGTTAATTTAAGGATAATCTTAAGATCATTTGTCTTTTGATACCCAGGTTTTTTACTTCTGGACCATGTCTAAAGACAATAAGTTGAGTGTTGGTGGCTTATACCTGTAATCCTAGCTCCTTAGGAGGCTGAGCCCTGAGGATTGTTGTTTGAAGACAGTCCAGGCAGAAGAGCCTTTATCTTTCTGAACCTCCCCCCCAAAAAAAGCCAGAAGTGGAGGTGTGGCTTAAGTGGTAGTGTGTTGGCCTTGAGCAAAGAAGCTAAGGGACAGCACCGAGTTCAAGCCCCAGGACAAGTACACACACACACACACACACACACACACACAGCACCGAGTTCAAGCCCCAGGACAAGTACACACACACACACACACACACACACACACACACACACGAGACATTAATTGGGTTAGAATATCAGCTACATCCTTTGTTGAGTGCATCCCTGCAGGAGTAAAGGAGGATATTTTGCAGCTTGTGAAAACTTAGGTGATAGGTACTTTAGAGCTGAAGCATCATGGTATCTTTGTGAAGAAACCTCAGGATGCAAGTGATGAGTACGACCTGTGAGTGGGTGAGGGCCACTCTGCTCAGAACTTAAAGCAGCAGTGTGAAGAGACTTGGGTTACAAGGCTGTGAAGGAGCTGGAACTTAGAAGACAGCCCCCAGGGAAGTGAACAGATTAGACTAGGAATGGGAAGTGGTGGTCTTCAATATTGGTGTTTCAACATCTGATCGATTTCCATGGAGAGCAAGGCTTTGGGGGAGGGGCGCAGTCATAAGCATTGTAGAGCTGCCACAAGCAGGGGCACGATCCTCATTTCTCATCTTGTCTGTGTAGTTGCTGAGTGAATGGACATTGGAAGGTCGGAAGGGACTATCTTGTTCCTGAAACTTGTCCACACATAGGTTGTCAATAGGAATATTGTTAAAGGAAGTTAAGGACTTGTGTTTCATGGGAGGATTTAAATACTTCCAAGCCATCATCTAACTTTGGAGATTCTCCTGCTTCTGTAAGAGACACTAAGATATTTGTGAAAATTAGCAAATAGGACATTGTATTTGCTGAGTAGTTGGATGTGACATTGATTGCAAGGGTGGTGAACATCTTGTATTATCGCTGAGGAAGTGAGTGGAGAATGCTAGAAAATGAAATTTGGAAAACAGTCAAGCACCAAGTCAGCCAAACAGCAGGAAGGACCATAGCCAAGATCAAGTACAAAAGCTGATGGTGAGGGTCATTTAGCCTAACAATGGCACTGACCATTGCCAGTACCTGGCATGGCACCAGTTCTGCCTTGGGAAATGATTGCAGTTTTTGCCCACGTAAAAAGCGGCTCCTCATAGTCTCCATTTCTTTGTGATAGCCTCAATGTCCAAGTTCAAGTCTCAGCATCTGTTTGGCCCATTTCCTAAGGGAAGGGAGCTGAGGACATAAGGATTGGTGGTGGTCTTTGTCTAGTGTGTGGGAAGTGAGCTCTCTTTTCTACCAAGTTCAAGGTTAAGTCCTCTAGACAGGCCAGGGCTGGGCTGTCCCCAGGTGACAGGTGTTTTCTCACAGGACAGTTTCCTCCACAAAATGGAATAGGGTTGGCACAAAAAAAGAATAAAACATAAACAAAGCAAAGCAAAACAAAAGAAAAATCCCACACACATTAAATACATGTGTGGGCTCTTTTTTTCCCCCCTTAGTCATATTTTTCCTGCAGGCCTTCTCAGAGTCTTTAATGTGCAGTGTGCTTCTCCAAAAGGGAGAACATTTGTTAAATAAATATGTTTGAGTAAGGCACCTTTTTCATAAAAACCTGTGGGAGGGATGTTCTGTGACCCATACACCCTGAGAACCATGTCTTAGGGAAATAGAAAAAAAGGCCGAGGTCATGCGGATTTGGCAGTCGGGTGCCTGGGTGTAACAAGAGAAGAAATCCTGTAGCAGGGTGGGGTCAGCATGGAGAGGACCAGGAAGTGTTTCCATCAGGTTCATGTTTGAGTCATTGGAGGGAGACATGCGAGGTTGACCCTTGAACTTGACAGGGCTAGTTAGCCTGAACACTGACGGGAGTGCACTTCCACCTTGTTTCCAGTAGAGCCACTTCCTGAGCCGAGGAGTACACACCACCTCACTCCACACCGATGCGGGTACAGTCAGCATAGGAACAAGGTGGCCATTGTTCATGCTTTCTTCCTTGTCTGCGGTCTTCTCTTAACTCCTGTTTCACCTGTGTACTGTGGCCCCATAGAAACCCGACAGTCAGCCACTATGTAGGAGAACAGTCGAATGGAGCAGCCTTAGAGGTTGACCTAATTTGCAGGCTGCTTATCATATTTAAAATTACCTCTCTGAATTCTATGAATGAGCTGAAGCTATGCAGATACAGGAAGAATTGTAAATGCTCAACAGGCATGTGTATGGAGCAAGGAATAAAATGTGCAAGTATGTATTATTGTAACTTCTGTTTCTGCTTCTGCAGACTTCTTTTAAAAAGCAAAACAAAACAGAACACCAGCTGGATGATAACTGGCTCACGCCTGTAATCCTAGCTACTCAGGAGGCCAAGATCTGAGGGTCATAGTTCGAAGCCAGCCCGGGCAGGAAAGTATGTGAGACTCCTACCTCCAATATACCACTAAAAAGCTGGAAGTGGAGCTGTGGCTCAAGTGATAGAGTGCCAGTCTTGAGCATAACAGCTCAGGGAGAGCACTCAGGGCCTGAGTTCAAAAAGTCCCAGGACCAGCACAATAAATTAAAAAAATAAACACCCAGAACTAGAATCACAGTTCAGTGGGTCCTGAGAAACCCTGTGCAGGAAGTAACCCGTGCCTGTTGTGAGCTGTTTGTGAGGAGAGTTGCTCATTACTCATTACAGTAAACATTCCATGAGGGCTCTTGGGAGTAATTTATTTCTGCTCTAGGACTCAAGCATAATTATGATTCTCCTGAGTTCCACATTTGTTTATTTACTGTAGGGACAGTAAGTATGGAAGTATATTTTCCTTAGGGAATGCTTGTCAGTGCAGAGCCAAATTGCTGGCCTACCCTGACTGTCTAGGATAATCGTCCTCTAACTTTTCTTCTTTTCTGTCAACTTCAAATGCATCACCATTGTTCTGGGTGTTCCTGTAAACTTGCAGCTAAGCTTTTGAGGAAAAGATAGTTTAAACATATGAATGGGGGCTGGGAAGGTGGCTCAGTGGTAGAGCGCTTGCCTTGCATGCCTGAGGCCCTGGGTTTGATTCCTCAGCACCACATAAGCAAAAAGAAAAAAGCCAGAAGTGGCACTGTGGCTCAAGTGGTAGAGCGCTAGCCTTGAGCTAAAGGGCTGAGGGACAGCGCCTAGGCCCAGAGTTCAGGCCCCCATGACTAGACCCCCAAAAAACAAACAAATGAATGCATTTAAACTATCATAGACCATGAAAACCAGTTTCCGGCCGGACATGGTGGCTCACACCTGTAATCCTATCCACTCAGGAGGCTGAGAACTGAGGATCACAGTTCAAAGCCAGCTTAGGCCGGACAGTCTGTAATAGTCTTATCTCCAATTAACCACCAAAAAGCCAGAAGTAGAATTGTAGCTTAAGTGGTAGTGCTTTAGCCTTGAGCAAAAAAGCTGAGAGACAGTGTCCAGGCCCTGAGTTCAAGCCCTAGGACTGACACCAAAAAAAAACCCAAAAACACCCCGGTTTCACAAGCATCTTCTTTTCCTTTCAGATTGAATTGCTACCAGATGGTCTGTTTCAGTGCAAGAAGCTGCAGAGTCTACTTTTGGGGAGAAATAGCCTTACGGATTTGTCCCCTCGCGTGGGTGAGCTGTCCAGCCTCACCCACCTGGAGCTCATTGGTAATTACCTGGAGACGCTGCCTGCAGAGCTGGAAGGCTGTCAGTCTCTGAAGCGAAGCTGCCTGATAGTGGAGGACAGTTTGCTCAACACACTGCCTCTCCCGGTGACAGAGCGTTTGCAGACCTGCTTAGACAAATGTTGACCGAACAAGAGACCTATGTCACAAAAGCATTTTTTTTTGAAGTACACCCCCTCCAGGGTTTTGAAGGAGAGCAAAACGTCCTAAGTTATATAGGTGAAAGCTAAGTGCTGGTTATAAGGCACCATTCCAATTATCTTCCTGAAGCAACTCAGTGTTCAGATCTAAGTCAAACAGGTAAAAAGTGTCCACACAGAACTGGAATTCTGTGAGTAATTGATATTTAACGTATTCAGGGGTTGGAAGAACTATACCCATGGAGGGTAGATTGAGGGGCATGAAACGACTGAATCTTGCAGTTTTTATCTGTAGGGTTATTAAGGTTTCTTTCTTCTTCCTTTCCCCATTTTTAATTTGCACAATTGCTTGAACTGATTTAATTTAAAAAGCTATTCATCACCAAGCCCATCAATTTCCTCAATGTGTACCTACCACTGTCTTTGACTTACGTTCTCAACATTTTTTTTTTAAAGCAGGATATATTGTACTTGGCAGAATTTCTTTTGGGGCTTAATTTTTACCTCCTTTCCCAGCTTATGTTTTTTCTTAATCTGGTTGTCTCTGAACCATGATGGGAGAGAGAATGCCTGCAAAATTTTAGCCTTTGCCTAGGGCAGGAACCAGGGTACTTTGATATGTTGTCTGCCAGGCAGCCTAAAAAAAAAAAGAAGTAATATATTCTAGAAATTTCTACATCCTAAAAAATTAATTTATTCTAGAAATTCCTACTTGTCTATCATCAAAGCCTTTTTTATTTAAAAATTTTTATATGAACTATAAAACACATATTTTCTATTGTATGATCTTGGATTCCACATCTATGGGAATGATTTTTGTAAGATACCAGGAGCATAATGCATTTGTTTAAGAACTTAAGGGTATTTGATTTGGGTTGTTTATAATTCTCAAGTTGTGTACTTTCTACTCCAAAATGGTTGGTTCTCTACTGTGCATCTAATTATGTTGAATTACAAAAAGGCTTTTGTGCTCAAAAATATTTGAGGATTTCCTTGTAAGAGGATGGCCATAATCTCCACCTCTTCTCTTCCCTACTCTCTGTGCAGTGGTACAGGTACAATTCTTAATTACTTGCAAAGAACAAAACTGTGATGGAGGGGAAAGAGATGGAGATTTCGACGTTCAAACTTATTTGAAAGTATTTTGTAGAAGTTCAGTGAAGCATTAAAACAAAATGCTTTTCCCCCTTCATCTGCATTTCTCCAGACATTATGATACACACTTAGTATCTAGTCAGTTTCTAAGTCCACAAAGAAATGGATCCATTTGCCTGAAATTTATCTCTTAAAATTCATGAGCTCTTCTGGAATACGTTTTATTTCTTTTATAAAGAGCTTTGTGCCTGGGCCTAAATTGTCATGCAAACTTTAAATGAATAAAATTGACTGGCTCTCAGTGGGGAAATGTGCAGATCTGCTGTGTTTTTCTCTAATGGGTCTAGGCATTTTGGAGGTGTCAGGTCATTTTGGAGGTAAATAGGAAATCATTGGCTCACTGCATTTAGAAAACGATAAACATGGACTTATTGTGTGTGGTATATTTTCTCTTGCTTTATTCCAGAAAGTTGAAAGTAAATTGTTACAAAGTATAATAAGTTGGGCATTGGTGGCTCACACCTACAATCCTAGATACTCAGAAGGTTGAGACTTGAGGATTACAGTTTGAAGCCAGCCTGTTTGAAGGCAGTTTGAAGGCAGGCATGTCAGTGAAATTCTTATCTCCAGTTAACCAGCAAAAAAGCAGAAGTGAAAGTGTGGCACAAGTGTTAGAGTATCAACCATGAGGGATAAAAGCTAAGGACATAGCCCAGGCCCTAAGTTCAAGCCCCAGTGACCAGCACAAAAAAAATTAAATAAAATTAAAGTATAATAAAATGTAGTTTCTCTTACCTGCCATGCATTTTCAGGTGAAAATACATTCCATGTTCAGATGAAAGAACTGTTGACATCAAATGGGATTTGAGTGGGAAGGAAGACAAACAAACTTCTTACCAAAACTTGCCTTTAATCAGAGCATTGAAGCTCTCAGGGAACCAGGCATGACTGCCAAAATTTTCTTCTAGGACTTCACAAAACAGATCTGACTATCCAGTTGTTTTTCTTTTTTTTTTAATGTGAGTTGTTTATTTTAGTGTTTCACAGTAGAATTGTTGCATACTGATAATTGTGGACTTGAATGTGATAGAGACATTTTAATGTTTCTTTTTGCCCAAATACTTCTATAGGAAGAATTTCTAAAACAAAAGTTCATATTTGCTCCCATTTACCTGACAAACTAGAACGGAACTCCTCTCTGGCTAGTCATGGGTTCTGTTTAAGTGCAAATGTCATTAACGCTATCTTCCTGCTCACCAACATTAATTTCCAGGTGCAGTTTGCTGGCAGGATCAATAATGAGTGTGTATGTTGCTTTCCAAACACTAGAGTGTTGTTACTGGTGCAAATTATGTTGCTCTTGATACTACCGTTTTTAAATGTTTTTGTATTAAATCTTACACACCAGTATTTAGATAGCTTATGAAACAATCTAGTACTAATGCAATGAATGGATGAATGACACTACTGCTTGACATATGAAAATGTAGCGTTTATACCATCTTACTGCGCTGTGAATGAAGTTTGCTAAGTTGTAATTATGGGACTTGAGTTGGCAGTTGATTTTCAAGAATAGATTTTCCGACAAACCAAATTTGGGGCCTATGCTCACAATGGCATGGGTTCATTGTACTTGCATGCACACCCAGACACATTGACACACATGGAGACACATGTACAAATTGTGGCATGTTTGTTTTTGTTCTGTGTAGTATTTCCCCCCCCCCCAAATTGTGAGAAGTTGTAAGTTAATATAGAAATAGCAGTGTTGGTAATCCATGGCTTGTAATCATAAAATACTCTGTTTCCTTAGTTTTGATGTTTAAAAGAAAACCAAATGTTTCCATGTGAGTTTAAGAACATGAATGTTTTTGTACATTTTTTTAAAGGTATATCAGTCTTTCTTAGCCTGTATCAGGGTGTATCTGTACTGCACATGGGTATTGTATTTTCTCCCCCCGCCTTTTTTTTTCAGTCTTCATCTTCACCCCTGTGTGTTACCATATTTCATTGTCACTTAGCACATGTCATTTTAAAACAGGGTCAGTGAGGTCCGCGGGATCTCTGTGCTGTGGGACTGCGGTAGATGATTCGCGGTGACTTTCATGCATCTCGTCGTTGAGTAGTGAAATGTATGTTTCTACTGATGTTTCATAATTCCAGTTTCCTATGTGTAATTAAGACATTGTGGAATGTTGACGGGTTCATTAAAATAATCAAACTGGTATTCTGTGAACTTGACATTCTTTCCTTATGTTTTCAGTACAGTTGTCGTTCTAGCTTTATCATCTCTTAGCACTGTTGTATGCATGTAAGGGATTGGGCCTTCCCTCTCCACGTACCTACCCCATTGAATCCGGTCAGCACTGAGCCCATAACAATACATTTGTGCAAAAAGTTGTGCAGTGATCGTGGCGTGTGTGTTTATTTGGGGAGGGAGGGAGGGAGGGCAGTGCCTATAGTGATGGCTAAGTTGTTCTGCCTTCTTCATCCTGTGCTATTTTGAGCATAAGCTAGGATTACAGGTGTGAGCCACCAGCGCCCGGCATCTTTACTGTAGCAATGCAGCTACAGGTCCAATGCATTGGAATCTGTATTTGTTATTTCTGGAAACAAAAGATGAGTGGAAGAGGAGAGGCATTATTTTGAATCCTGGTTTGCATTTGGAGCACAGTATATATAAAGTATAAAGTAATGATTGTTTCAGGCTGGGTGCCAGTAGCTCATACCTATAATCCTTGCTATTTAAGAGGCTGAGACATGAGGATTGAGGTTCAAACCTAGCCAGCCCAGACAGAAAAGTCTGTGCGACTTTTATCTCCAATTTAACCAACAAGTGCTGTAGGTATTTCTCAAGAGCTCTAATTGGTCTCTTCCTGTTTCTTGTCTTTGCTTCTGTATCCAGTGGGACCTTTCTACTTAATGAACCACATTACTTCAATTATTTTTCATATGACCAATGTCATCAACACAACAGCAGTAACCTAGAATATATGTGCCAGAGTATTGAGTTCTGGGGGCTTCTAAATGAACCTAAAACTTCCTAAATATTGCATTTAAAAGATATACTATGGGTGAGAAAAATAATTATGAATGCATGTTGTACATTCTCTAACAGATGGTGTAATTTTAAAAACAATGGATGTTTTAAATTCTTCTAATGTTTGGCTGTTAGTGAAATAATCAGCCTATCTTGAGACATTTTCTTTTGCCCACAATACAGGGATGGTGTTTGTTATTTATGTTGTCGGATACTTACAAGTGTATATAATTGGGTTTTGCTTTAGGTAATGAATAATGTACGATTCTCTTTGATGTTTTAGGTGGTTAGGTTTAAGTCTCTCTGTGTTTCCCCAGATTCAGTAGATTTGGGTAATCTTTACTGTTTTTTTCTTTTGTCGGTCGTGGGGCTTGAACTCTGGGCCTGAGCGGTGTCCCTCAGCTCTTCAGCTCAAGGCGAGCGCTCTACCACTTGAGCTACAGCGCCACTTCCGGTTTTCTGGTGGGTTTTTTATTGGAGATAGGAGTCTCACAGTCTCTCCTGCCCGGGCTGGCTTTTAACCGCGATCCTCAGACCTCAGCCTCCTGAGTAGCTAGGATTACAGGCGTGAGCCACCAGCGCCCGGCATCTTTACTGTTTTTAAAGTACTTTTTGTGTAAAGTATAGATTTAGTTGTTATAATAGCTGGTAAATAAAAATGGATGGAATTGTGCAAGAAGTTGACTGCACATATTTTTACCTGTGTTCACTTAACAGTGCACAAGGTCCAAAGTGATTCCCTTTCAAGTTTAAAACTCCTGTGAATTTGCAGGATCTGCTAAGATATTAGCATGCCTCAATAGCAAGCATGGGAAAAGAGGCGGAGTCATCCCCGAATGCATGGGGGCCTGCCGCACTCACATTGCTCTTACCTTTCCAACAGCATTCCTGTTTCTCTTTGGGATTTTTTCCAAGTACAGCTGCTCAGAAACACCTGTTTCTTCATCTGGTGTTAGGTTAGCCTTCATTGTGACTAGTGGGCCAGATAAAAAACTAAGTAACTGCAAGACAGGCAATTCTGAAAGGTTTAGCCCAGGGCAAGAAATCTGAATTATTAGGCCCATGAGAGTTTTTATAGTTTTGGCTTAAACGTTCCTTTATTTCTCTTAAGTGAGCTCATACATGAGAGAGATGAACACAGTAGAAAGCTAATAACCAGACTTTACTAACACACACACACACACACACACACACACACTTCAACAGGATATATATATATATATATATATGCATATTTAGTGTGTGTAGCTATGCATACTATATATAATACTATATAGTATAGATATGTGTACCCACACACACACACACACACACACACACACACACACACACACAGAACTATAACGCAAAGAGAAGTAGCTTTAACTGTTCCCTGGCCCACAGATCTCTGGAAATACAGCCTGCAGCCGTTGGCCCCGGTGTTCTTCCACATCTGAATCACTTAGAGGAAATGCAGCTATGGCTGCCTCAGGTGAGGGCTCAGTGCTTTCAGAGCCTGGGTCATGCAGTCATTCCACAAGCCCAGCGGTCATCTTGACTTCTCGTGGCAGCATGTTACCTCCATATTTCAGCGTGGCTCCTCAGGACTGACATGACTGGAAGGCAGGCTGTGTCAGCACCCCAGGGGCATGCGCACTCTGGAGCCATCACTTTTGTTCTGCTTTTGCCTCTCTCTCTGGACACTGTTCCCACCTGATTTCCTCTGTCCCCCTCAACCCTGAGGTCTAGAGAACACTGATTGATCTCGAAGGCTCCAAGTCAGATCTCAGGCCTGGCCCCATATTTACAGTAAACATATGCCAAAATGGGTCAGAAACAGCCACTCCAGGGGCTTGGTCTCATGCAACTCAGGACCTAGGTGCTGTCCTTGAGCTTTTTTATTTTTGCTCATGGCTAGAGCTCTACCACTTGAGCCACAGCGCCACCTCTGGCTGGTTTGGGTAGTTCATTGGACTTATCTCCAATGAGAGACTCTTATCAGTCTCATGGACTTTCCTGTCCTGGCTGGCTTCCAACCCTGCTCCCCACATCTCAGCCTCCTGAGTAGCTAGAATGACAGGTGTGAGCCATGGGCACCCAACAAGAAGCTACTTTGAATATGGATAGGTTTTAATAATACAATTTCTTCACTCACGCATCTCATCTCCCTCTAGATCCGAGGTTTGTCTTTCTGCCTCCTACTTATGTGAACTGTCTGCTACTGAGATTGCGGATCGCGGCCCCTGTGCACGAGCCTATTGTTCTTGCGGGCTCAGCACACACCATTTTTTACTCTCTACCTCCCTCTGCTGTTGAGAGGAAAATAAATCGACACACGCCCAGCTGCACCATTATTTCTTTCGGAAAAATAACATTCATGCTTACCTTACCTTAGAGAGCCAACTGATTTTTTTTTTCTGTTAACCTCAAACCTCCTGGCTGGCCATATTTTCTAACTGTTCAAATCCCCCCAACACACACACACACTTTTTTTTTTTCTGGCTCTCTGCATGTCCCACATTCTTCCCCTCCTTCCAAGCACAAGGCATCCAGACATCCCAGATCTATGGTCTGGGAATGGGGAAATGCTTTCTGGGGCTCATCAACCTGTATGATATCTTGATTAACCTTTCAGTCCATGGAGTGATGGCCTCAACCTCCTGTGAAATTCACAAGGTTACAAAGCAGCCCTGATACAAGAGCACTTGTTTTGGAGTCTATCCTCTTTCCTGGCATGGCCCCCACACCACAACCTCCCTAATTTCTGCTCTTAGAGCTCTTTATATTTGATTTCCCCTTGCCTTTTTTTGTCAAATGCAGCAGCCAGGCGAGCATCTCGGAAACCCTGTGCAATGCTGGACCAGGACCAGACCAAGGATGAATCTTCACATCAACTGGCTTGTTAAGAATTTGGCACCTTTTATTAAGAACATGCCTTTATATATTCAATGTTTGTTTTTAGTAAATATGGAGCAATACTATGAACTTTTATGTCAAATGCCTTTTATTTTTATTTTTTTGCCAGTATTGGGGTATGAACTCAGGGCCTTGGCTTTTTCACTCAAGGATGGTACTCTGACACTTGAGCCACAGCCTTGCTTTCTGTTTTTGAACTGCAGTACTCAGCTCTCAGCCTCCTGAGTAGCTAGGATTACAGGTGTGAGCCATATCACCCACCTTCAACTGTTTTTTTCCTGCATTCTCAAAATTCTAACAAAATAAAGTTTAAACATGATTTTTAAGAAAAGGAGTATAGGGATTGGAAATAAAAGAAGAAAGGCTTCTCTACATCTCAGCCACGCCTGTCATAGGTGCCCAGCTAAACATCCCTTCTTCTTGACCTCTTAAGCAGATCATCAGTCTTTCTCTTTCCTGGCCTCCATCCTCCTGTCCTCTTTCTCCCTGCCTCCCCCAGCCTGCTCTGTTCACCTCCCCCTAGTCACATGCCCCAAGTTTACATATCCTTACCTATCACACCCACTCATTCCTTTAGTTAGCCCTCCTTTCTAGTTCTTGCCATAGTTTCAAATTCACAGTAAGACATTCATTCAGTGAGAGCAAGGCTAATTTCTATTTCTTTTAGGCCGGTAACCTAAAGAATTGCATGCAGAAGCCTGAGTTCACAAGCCCCATAGTTCTCATTACGCTAAGGACATTTGGCATACCTTGTTCATTTGTACTCCCAGTCACCAGTCTACCTAGCATGTGCATATAGTCGTTTTTCCTAGCAATGACTACTTTCTTAACAGGAATTATCCAGTGACTAAAGAAAACGCTCTTTCTCCAGAGGTGACATTGATCAAGGTGACTTCAGAGATTGAGACCATTTTATACAACTACATATATATGCACATATACTATTTATATACATACTATTCACACACACAGTATCTCATTTGAAATGCTTACAGGTATTAAGAAAAGAAGTTCCTTCCTGGAATTTCAGAAAAGCACCACTAGGGGGCACCAAGTGCCACCTGTGTGAAATGGGGCGTGTCCTTTCGTAAATGATCTGGTAATTGCTGCCAAAAGGCTTGAAGGTCCTTTGATGTGGGAGAGGGCAGGAGGGGGGGGGGGAACCCATCACTTTTTCAAGATAGCCAGGCCCCCCTTCCTCCTAGTAGATGGTCCTTGCTCAGTCAGTTGCTGTGGGGGAGAGAGAGCCTAACAAGCAGCCAAGTGAAGAACTGATTTAGTCCACACAAAAGGCCTGAGGAAAAGTTGCTGGGTGTGTGCCAGGTCCCCACCCCTTACCCCCCCCCCCCCCCCAGCCCCGGGGACCTCTGAGCATGGCTTCAGATAGAAAGGAAAGTCCACATGGAGTCCATCCTTCTCCAACCTGGGCATCCTCACTGTAGGAGGGACTGAGGCGATGAGGGGCATTGGTGGCTTCACTTGATAAAGACCCCAACCTATTCAAGAGTTACTACTTGGATGGCAGGGTGTTGTTTTGTTTTGGGTTACTGATCACACAGTTTGGGTTTTATTACAGAATGGAAGTTACGAGTTCACTCCCTCTGAGTCCTGATTTATTATTGGAAAATGCTGGCAGACATTTCAGACTTACAAACTGAATTACTATCACAGTTTAACTAAATTCATGTTGCTGCTGCTGCTGCTGCTGCTGGTGGTGGAGGTGGTGGAGGTGGTGGTGGTGGTGGTTTAGATGATGAAGCACTGGAGGAGGAATTATGCGGTCCTTGCTGAACTCATGCTGCGGTCCAGATAAGAGGCTGTGTTTCTGGTGAGATCAGGCTGTGACCTCCACATTGCCTTTGGCATTGCTCAGCGGGGAGAAAGCCTCCGCCCCAGTTCTCACACTCACAGACTTGCAGTACTGGCTCCTGGCCTTGGCCCGGGGTTCCTCGCTGGTGTGGGGTGCACCGGCCTGCATGGGTCACCTGCCAGCCCCGTCTCCTCCACTGAGCTCTGCCTCGGAAAGGAAAGCAAGACCAACAGACTTTGCTGGAACTTTGTACAATCACATAGGTTTTTTTGTGTGTGTGCCAGTCCTAGGGCTTGAACTCAGGGCCTTGCCCTGTCCTTGAGCTTTTCTGCTTAAGGCTAGCATTCTGCCATTTGACCCACAGTTCTACTTCTGTTTTTTGTGTTGTTGTTTTGTTTTTAAAATGGCTAATTGGAGATAGAGTCTTAAAGACTTTCTGGCCCAGAAAGCCATGATCCTGAGATCTCAGCCTCCTGAGTACTTAGGAGGATTACAGACCACTGGGCACTGGCTTTTTGTTTTAATTTTCTTCTAGAAAAGAAAAAGAAACTGGCTCGCTGGGCACTGGTGGCTCATGCCTGTAATCCTAGCTGCTCAGGAGGCCGAGATCTGAGGGTCGCAGTTCTAAGCCAGCCAGGGCAGGAAAATCCATGAGACTCTTTATCTCCAATAAACCACCAGAAAACCAGAAGTGGCTCAGTGGCCCAAGTGGTAGAGCGCTCACCTTGAGCTGAAGAGCTGAGAGACAGCGCTCAGGCCCAGAGTTCAAGCCCCATGACTGACAAAAAAATAAAAGAAAGAAGCTGTCTCTTCTCACTTTTTTTTTCTTTTCTGGCAGAGAATGCAAATCCTAATTCTCCCATTGTGCAGAGAATATCCAAGACTTGTTTTGCCTCAGAAGTGAGTGGAATGTCTTGGGTGTTGTGTGAGGTCATCACTGAAGGCCTCAGCCAAGCCGATGGCTAGCAGGGCCTGCCAGTAACAGGCCCTTGTGACCAGTCCTCATCGTCCTGCCACCAACAATGTGACCTGGCCTGTCATTCATTAGCCTAGGGTCCCAGCCAAACGGAATCACATGAGTGAGTCACAGTGCCACTTTCAGCTTTTTCTGTGTATGTGGTGCTGAGGAATTGAACCCAGGGTTTCATGCATGCTAGGTAAGCACTCTACCACTGAGCTATCTTCCCAGCCCCATGAGTACTTTTCTTTAAAAAACAACAAACAAAACAAAAAAACTGAGCAAGTCACACAATTCTTCCTCTCCCCCAGCTTTAAAAATGGCTCACTTTTATGACACATGAACAAAACTTCTCACTGAAGAACTTAGATCATAGATGCACATGAAGGAAGATGGGATTGTCTTCAAAATTTGCTCTACAGGGCCTTCCCTGTGAGGACAGCCAGACATGCTGAAGAGAAGCTACTTAGTAGAGCAGATGCAATAGAAATACTCCCAGCAGAGCCTGCGAGATGCTCAGGTTACATTTTGCAGCGAAGAGAAGTCCTGAGTTGCACAAGTACCCAGGTGATGGGGAAGGTGTTCTGTCCTCTGGGGCTTGAGCACAAAAACAAAGCGGCTGAAGCTGATCCTCATTGGCTGGCATCTTGCCCAGATGCCTGCAGTGTCTCAGGTGTCTGTTCTCTGGGGCCCTGGGCCTGAGTATCAGGTCAGCAGACAGGCTTCTCCTTAGATAGATGCACCTGTGGGCTTAGCACACTGAGAAGTGCCATCACCTGCGGGGACTTCCGGTGTGGCTCCACCTGGGTCCAACCCCAGGGGCAGGCCCTGCACTGTTAGGCTGGTCTGCTCCACAGCAGCTGTCCCAGATCTGCGAGCTGCACATTACCTCCATGCTCTGGAGCATTTGTGCCCAGCTCCAGACTGCTTGAGGCCTAGGCCTAGATTCTGCTATACCTCGAAGTGGAGAAGGAAAAACTGTAGTCTTCTGTGGGATTGCGTTTGTCTCCACGTGGGGTTGAGCTCTTATTTTTAACCACTAGTGTTACCTTTGATCTCTGAGCCTCAGTTTTCTCTTCAGCAGGGATAAGCTCTATTCTACAAATACTTGGGTAGTGGCAGGGGATAGTGGTTGGGTTTGAACTCAGAGCCTTTTGCTTACTAGGCAGCTGCTTTTCTGCTTGGCCCACATCTTTCTAGTCCGTTTTGAATGACTTATTTTCTGAATGATCTTGCCTTTTTTGTTCTGGCTAGCTTGGACCATGCTCCCCCTCTTTGTGCTTCCTGCTAGTAGAATGCTGGGTACACAGCACCGTGCCTAGCTTTTGTGAGTTTGAGTGGGGGGTCTTGCAAACTTTCTGCCTGAGCTGACCTCAAATCATGATCCTCATGATCTTCTCCTACTGTGTAGCTAGGATTAGAGGTCTGAGCAAGAGCAACTGGTTTCTTCCACTAGTATAGAATGCTAGCTGCTACCCAAATGCTGCCTTCGCTACTGAGATAAGGTGGGGAACTGTGGGGACACACAGGACTTTACCTTCATGGAAACAAACCTCACCAGCTCTTAGAAGTGCTCCAGCTATTCAGGAAGCTGAGCTCTGAGGATCATGGTTCAAAGCCAGCCCACCCAGGAAAGTCCATACACTCTTATCTCCAATTAACCACCAGAAAACCAGAAGTTGAGCTGTGGCTCAAGTGGTAGAGCACTAGCCTTGAGCACAAGAGCTCAGGGACAGTGCCCAGGTCCTGAGTTCAAGCCCCACAACTGACCTTTTTTTAAAAAAAACAATGTATGTATACAATGTCTATCACTATCACTAACTCTGGTGGGTGCTCATTGCATTTTAGCTCAAATGCCTTTTCCTCCATGCATGGCTAATCTTAGTCATCTAGTTCTCAGGATATGTGTCCTGGGCCTCTGTTGCAATACCTCCCTAATCAGGTCCAGATTTTGTTAGGTCTCCATTACAACAGGCACAATACTTCCAGGTATGCCTCATGCTGACTACTTATCATCTAATGTCTGTTTTTCTGACTAGGCTGTAAACCAAGTACAGACAGTAACCTATCATCTGAAGTTTTAGCACCCAGCTTTGTGATCACCATAAACAGCCCTCTAACTTAGAATATCACCCATTGGGAGTAAACTTGCTCTTTTCCTCTTCCTCTTTTCTCTTACAATGAAAGGAAGGGTAGCACAGAAACATCTAAAAGAAGAAAAAAAAGACACAGGCCTCAGCCTGGTGCAGCCCTACCTCTCCCTGGAAATAGAGTGTAAAGGATGGACAGCATGTCGGGGTCACTGTTATGAGCAAGGACTCACCCAGAACCCACCCGGAGGCTGGCTGAGAAAGGGGCAGTTTGAGTGCTAGCTGGGTGCCTGTGCTACGGTACAGGCATTCCCTATCTGGTCTCACTGCAAGCAGGCAGTGTGATTCCATGAACAAGGGTTTGTTGTGGTTGTTGGTGGTGGTGGTTCTGGGGCTGGGTGCTGTCCCTGAGCTATTACTCTCAAGGCTAGCACTCTACCAATTTGAGATATATCACCACTTCTGGTTTTTTGGTGGTTAATTGCAGATAAAAGTCTCATGGGCTTTCCTGGCTGGGCCGGCTTGGTACCATGATCCTCAGACCTCAGCCTCTTGAGTAGCTAGGATTACAGGTGTGAGCCATCAGTGTCCAGCTTACAAACAAGGTTTTATCTCTTGTAACTCTCGATTGTAGAAGCCTGAAGAAAAAAACAAGAAACAGAGACCACAACGCTGATGGATGTCTCTGGTAGAAACATCATCATATTGTCACTTTACCCTGTCATGGGGTATGAAAGAAGCCCCACATCTTAGGACTTTGAGTAGGAGATCTTGGCCACTACAGAACCATTCTGTTTCTCAGGGGAACCATGAATGCTCTTGGTCCTTTCTGCCCTGTGGGGTATAACAAAGCATAATGTGCTTTTCACTGAGCCAGAGTCCAAATGCTGTAGGCAGGAATGGACTGCCTGCCCATGTGCATTTCTGCAGGCCTACCACTGAGCTACAGGGCAGTGTCTATGCCAACACTACCCCACCCTCATGACTTGTCCAGAAGGTCCCCTCAACCAGAAGCTCCTTCTTTCATTCCTTATATAAATATCTGCCAAACCTTAATTTGTTCTTCAAAACTAAGATGAGCTAGGCACTGGTGACTCGCCCCTGTAATCCTAGCTACTCAGGATGTTGAGATCTGAGGATTGTGGCTCAAAAGCAGCCTGGTCAGGAAAGTCCATGAAACTCATATCTCCTCCCAAAAAGCTGGAAGCTGAGCTGTAACTCACGTAGAGTGCTAGCCTTGAGGAAGAAATATTCAGGCAACACCCGAGCCCTGAGTTCAAGCCTCAGGACCAAAAAAAACAAAGACAAAAAAACTAAGATGAGACATTACTTCATCTGCGACACCACTGACCACTTTAATTTGCCCAAACTGGAACTAGATGATTCTATTCCTTTAAAATTATCATCATCATCATCATCATCACCACTATCATTAACTGCATAAGTGGCTCACACATGGAATCCTAGCTACTTAGGAGGCTGAGATCTGGGGATTTCAGTTCAAAGCCAGCCTGGAAGGAAAGCTCTTAAGACTCTTATCTCCAATTAACCATTGAAAAGCTGGAAGTGGAGCTGTGGCACAGGTGGTAGTGTTCTAGCCTTGAGCAAAATAGGGACAACACCTAGGCCCAGAGTTCAAGCCCTAGGACACACACACACACACACACATACACACACACACACACACACACACACACAAGTATGCTTGTTCGTCCCAAATCAGTATTTAAAATATAAGCAGGCATCAGTGTCTAATTTCTCTGAAGCCACTGAAAGTTTCTGTTCCTCGGAGTAGTCTACTTAAGTCACAGCACGGTTCCCACTCCCTCTCCTTCCACTGTGCAGATCTGGATCTCACCCAAAGCGCAGCAATGTGTTGCACAGCTGGCAGTATCTCCCCTCCTCCTGTGGGTCTCAATCCGACACACGTGCCATTCTCATTTGTGGCTGAATCGTAGGGTAGAACATAATCTGAAAAGGTCTGAAATGAGAGGTTCCCACCCCCACCACTGAATAACATCCTGTTGTTTGGAGTTTCATTTTCCATCCAAATCTGCAGTAACCCCTTTGATTTGGCTTTCATTTGCATCACTCTGCCTGATGCCATTTCTCTGAAACATTCAGCACCAGATACAATCTCATAGTCAGCTCCATCGAGTGGACCTTTTAGAGCATAAAGAAACATCTGTCCTCCATCTGTAGGGCCTGAAAAGGAGGACTTTCAATAGAGTGCTTTGTAAGACACTGATGCTTTGAAAGAGCAAGAAATCCAACTCTGACTAAAATCATAATAAACATGTCCAGTGGAATATTTTCATCTCATGTACCAATTTTCAAAGGCCATTGTCATAGTTCTTGGTTCCATGAGAACATAAACTCTACATCCAGCCAGACCATCAAAGACCATCATGTGCCAGGTGTGTGGTCTTTGGAAGTTCTTTGAACCCTGATTATTCTAGGTTTGTGCTAGGATAGACAATATAAAAAGTGCTGGTGTTGGTATCTAACCCCAGGAGATAATATTTTCAGAGACAGGCGCAGAGCAGAGCACTAAATAAGCACCTCTTTTGTTAATGCTGCTTTATTATAAGGGGCAGAATGGGCAGGCTCCTGACACAGCTGTGAGAACAGAGGACTTGAATTAGAAGCTGAAAATGGCATTCCACCACTGCTACTTAGCTGTGTGACCTTAGGAGAACCCAAACATGTCTCAATTCAGCTCCTACATCTACAAAAATATCTGACAGATGACAGCTGTGAGGTTTGAGTCAGATGATTTATGTGTATTTATTTGCCAATGCTAAGCTTTGCACAAATACATAATTTTACTATTGTTAGTGATATGGAACAAATGTTTGTGCCCCTAGAAATCCAAACATTGGTACTATAGCTTCAAGGTGATGGTACTTAGGAGGTGGGCTTTGGAACATGAGGGGTAGAGAGCTCCTAATTTAAAATTTAGTGTCCCTGCAAGAGGTGGTATCCATCACAGCTCTCTCTTCTATTAAGCCAGCATACAGCAAGAAGCCAACCCTATAGGAGCCTACAAGTGAATTTTCTGGCACCTTTCAGCTTGGACTTCCCAGCCTCTGGGACCAAGAGGAATAAAATTGCTGTTCTTTAAGACAGCCAGTCCATGCAGGATGCCTGCTGTCAGCCCTGACTGACAAAGACCATTACTGAAGAACATATCTCAATTTTTCCTTCAAGAATGATCATTTATAAAAATCTTAGCAAGGAGCTCAGCTGATTACTTCAATGTAGTCACTGATGTGGGGAGTCCTTGGATGTAGCAACTGGTTAAAACTATCATCTATTATCTCGCTATCTGTATGTATGTCTGTCTGTCTGTGTATGTATGTATGTATGTATCGTCTACTAATTTATCATTAATCTATTATTTAAGCTACCAATTAATCTATCATTAATCTATTATCTAATCTACCAATTAATGCTGTCATCACTCATTTCTGAGCTGATCTCAGAAATGTATCTGAGGGCTGGGAAGGTGGCTCAGTGGTAGAGTGCTTGTCTTGCATGCATGAGGCCCTGGGCTTGATTCATCAGCACCACATGAGCAGAAAAAGCTGGAAGTGGCGCTGTGGCTCAAATAGCTGAAGAGCTGAAGGACAGTGCCCAGGCCCAGAATTCAGGCCCTACACTGATGGGGGGGGGGGGGAACATGCATCTGAGGAGGAGCTAAGATTAAGAAAAGTTTGTCAGCTCATCTATTATAATGCTAGTTTTTCTGATTTAGACCAAATTCTTTTGCATTCTGAGAGCTTCAAAAATTTGGAATTCAGCCACTATCTATCCTTTTGAAACTAGATCCCTTTCACCCTCTCCCTCAGGCTATAATCGCTGAGCTTGGTGTGTGTGTGTGTGTGTGTGTGTGTGTGCACGCGCGTGCACATGCTCGCACGTGCACGCACACGCAAGCACGCACACTCTTCCTTAGCTGGTTTTTTGTTGTTGTTTTGCTCAAGGCTGGCACGCTACCACTTGAGCTACACCTCTGCTTCCTGTTTATAAGTGGAGGGTTTTTTTGGTGAATTTTTAAATTGTTATTGTAAAGGTGATATACAGAGGGGTTGCAATTATGAAAGTCAGGTAAAGAGTACATTTCTTTTTGGATAATGTCACCTCTTTCTTGCTCTCTCCTAGTTTTTCCCTCCTATCCCCCCACACATATTGTATAATTCATTTTCAACATCGTGTTCAGCGAGTACTACTACTGCATTTGTTCACCCTTTGTCCCTCCATTTCTGTGTCCCCCCTCTTACCCTCTCAAAGATAGACAAATGAACAAACAAGAAAACAAAAAACAAAGAAAAAAACCCTCTTATTTCAATTTCCTGGAGTTCATCTTGATAAATATGATCATAGGCACATAGGCATTGCACTTTTATTTATAAATTTTAAATAACTCCTGGTACAACAATGCATTGTTACAATGATTCTATTTTATTAATACTGTCTTGTTCATTGTTTATTTGCCTCATTTGTGTAAGGTCTGCTCCTGGATGGCTAGCAGACTCCACCCTCCTCACAGGAAAGTCTCCACCCAATACCTGCGTTACCTAGGCAACTGGCACACCTGGAAGAGGTCACATCTGCATCCGCTGAGGTCACACCTGAATTTGATGTGGCCACACCTTTCTCCGCCCATACCCTAGATAAGGCCTAGCCCAGGCCCAGACGCTCTCTTTTCTAGCTCTTTTCTCAGCTCTTTCCTTCTCTTCTCTTTCCCAGCTCTTTCTCTTTCCTAGCTCTCATTCCCAGGCCTTTCCCAACCATGTGGAGGGCCAAAGTGGCCTGGTGCCAGCCAGAAGGATGAATAAACTTACCCCTTACCTGAATACCACGTGTGTGGTGCTGTTCTTACTCAGCTATTTCTTTTTAAAAACCTAACAATTTGTAAAATAAACCTTAACCTAACTGGCATATATGTGTAGTATTGGGTCTAGTCATATCTGTCATTTCAGGAATCCACTGGTGGTCTTAGAATATGGCCTTGTGGATAATGAGAATACTGGACTGCTGGCATTGCTGGATCTTTCTTGGGTGATATACCCTGTGGGAACTAAGAGCACTGGAACACACTGAAAGTTTGAGATCTACCCTCTGTTTTCCACAAGTGCAAAAATAGCAACTGTGCAACTGCTTTCTCTATTTAAAAAGGTGTGTGTGGGGGGTGACAAGTAATCTCTGAGCTGATTGGCTGAAGTGCACCATGCGTCTGCAGTCAGATGTCAGGCTCTCTAAATGACAAAGCAAGCAAGAAAAGTACTCTCCTGACTGCCCCAGGGCTGTTCTGTGCAAGGGGGAAAGTAGCCACAGGTGGCTATGAAGGTCTGGAAATGTGGCTTGTTGAAGGCAGATGTTCAATATGTACAAATCTCACACTGGATCTCAAAGAATGCATCCAAAAAGTATATAAAATATGCCAAATACATTTAATATAAAATATAAACAATAAAACATAGAGTAAATATGAATAGTAAATATAAAATACTTTATGTTGCTTACCTATTGAAAGGTTCGTATTTTGACTCCATGGGGGTAAATGTTGTATTAATAAAATTAATTTTACTAGGATATTAATTTTGTGAATAATATTTTTACTCATGATATATTAGCACAATTAATTCCATTCATTCAAAGTGCAGGTACTTAAAGTTCTATTGTTTGATAGGTAGTGCTCAGTATATGACACCTCAGAGAGGAGGTTCCAGAAGAATACTTTCTTTGTTACTTTCTCTTGCTTCCTTGTGTTTCTTCCCTCATCCCTTTAACACAAACTGGGGAAATGGAAGTATTAATCCTTTTCTTCAAAGGTAGCCACAAAATCTAAAATTATTACCCTTTCTCTTTTTTTCTGTAAGACATGGCAATAGAAGATTTCTCTGACTCTCTTTGTCTAACTCTAGCTCATACGACCATTTCCAGAAAGCATCCTGCTCCACCCCAGAAAAAAGGAAAGCTACACAGAAGGGGGAAAAAAAGAGTTGAGTTTCTTGCTACTGATTGGGAGTCTGAGTTTCAAGTCTACTGATTGGGAGTCTTTCTTCACCCAATCACATTTCTACACATTTGTTCATGCTTCATCAAACCTAAGCAGAAAAACAATGGATAGGCTACACTGGACGCTGGTGGCTCACACCTATAATTCTAGCTACTCAAGAAGGCTGAGATCTGAGGATTGAGGCTCAAAACTAGCCTGGGCAGGAAAATCAATGGGACTCTTAACTCCACTAAACCATATATATATAGTAGATCTGTGGCTCAAGTGGTAGAGTGCCTTGAACAAAAGAAGCTCAGGGACAATGCCCAGGCCCTGAGTTCAAACCCCAGGACAGCACCATATAACAATAACAATAACAACAACAATAATAATAAACTACTACTACTAATAAAATAGTCCATCCTAAGTCTTGATGGGAAAGAATCCTCTCTTTTTCTGTTCCTCTAGTAACATTTTATTTTAACAAACTGGATTTTCAATTGGCATCTGAAACTTAAAGTGTCCACAGCTGAAGTCTAGATCTTTTATCCTCTCTATTCCCCATCCTAAGGGATGATCTCAGTAAGCAGTTAATTTGAAGTAATCCTAGACTTCTCCTTTTCACATCCTCATATCCAACCCAGCAGCACATTCTTTCAGGTCAACCATCAAAATAATGATGTAGCCTCAAATAAGGAGCATCAGATAATTTCATTATTTTAATCTCCTTACAGAAAAAAGGAAGGGGAAAGTTAGGGTGATACTTTTAGGTTTCATGGCTAACTTTAGGTTTTCAAATAATAGTTTTTGGGATTGAACATGGGAGGAATTCTAGTCTTTCAATTTGTGTTAGGAGAGAGATGGAGTGTGAGCAACAAAAGACAGGGAGAAAAATGAATCACTGACTTTTCCTCTGAAGCCTTATCTCTGGGGCATCATTTCCTGAGCCCTAGCAATACTAATCAAACAACAGAACTTATCCAGGATGTTTTGGATTGCATCTAAAAGGCCCCCCCATAGGGCCCCCCCATTGAAAAGTTGGTACAACACTATTTAGAAGTAGAGTCTGGGTGGGGTGATTGGATTATGGGGGCCTCAGACTTCATCAGGGGATGAATAAACTTTAGGACTAAGACCTAGATTGAAACCTCTGAAAATATGAGCCCACATAAATCCCTCCTCCTGAAGTAGATCTCTGGCATTTTGTCATAGCAAAGCTAACCCACTTATTATCCACAACTCAACCACTCCTCTCCACACAAAGGCAGGTTTGCCAGGGCATAAGCCATCCTAGGGATTCCCTTCAATTACTGTGACCATTGCCAAGCTATCCGTAGTGGTGTCTGAAGCCCAGTATATAGTAACTCCTGCCACATGGGATTGTTATTCTTCTAAAACACCCCATCAACATTCCCACCATCAAAGGCCTCTTCCCCAAAACACTCTGGCCAACAGCCATGCCCAGCCTTTGCTCCACTCCTCAGCTGTCTTTTTCAAGTGACCAGCTGATAAAATCTGTCATTGTCCTCTCTAGATACTCCCTCTGACCCTTTACTGTTCTCTATCACACATACCATCAGGTGACATAGTATCCCTTCTACTCACAGTGTATTTTCCATCCTCACCCTCAAATAAAAGATCGGCTCCACAGAGGTGCGTGTTCAATTTCACTTGAGGCTGTCTCTTCCATTCCTGAAGCGGCGGCTGGCACATCGTGGGTGAATGGAATTTTCAGAGGAGGAAAATGACATTTAAAAAAAAATGACATTTAAAAAAAGTTCAGTGTTAGCTCAAGGGACTCATAAGATCAGGAGGCAAGATTAGAACACAGGTCTGCTCACTCCTGAGGCCTGGCTCATTCCTCTCTCTAACTGGTCCAGAAAGATCCGGCCATAAGAGCAGGCTAGCAGTGAGTGGTCCATCCTGGTGAGAGGCCCGGCAAGGTCTGAATATAAAAACAAACCAAAATGACCTGGCAGGATTGCTGACAGTTCCTGAGATGCAGGATCTGTCCATTTTGAGACTAGCTTTATCTAGTTTCCTTTCAGCTGTGGCTTTCTGGGATCATGGATGCACCAGATGCCCATATCACTAGGTTCCCATACAAATTAGGAAATGAAAAATGCCAGATGATTCTGACAGACTCGTTCCCCCATGGGAAATCAACTGCCAGGAACCCGGAGGTAACAAAAGGAAAGTGTGTGCATGGCCAATGGCTTGCTCTACCAGCAAACCCAGGACCCAGGCCACAGTTTGTTCACAGTTTTGATGGGGATGAGATGTTCTCCCGGGCAGATCATGCTACCGATGGCCAAGCAAGCCTTGAGCTTGGGCCTTGTCTTTCTTAGCAGAGCCCTGGGGGTTATATTTTGGACGTTAGGGTACTAGCCAGCCTTTCTGGGCAGGTCTTCTGATTAATGATGAGTCCTCCCCAGGGTGGTTTCCATATATGTTTGAGCCCTGGAGGGGTTCCAGGGCTTCTGGAAGCTTCTGCCTGCCTGCCACTGGTCAGTTTGGAGAGTGAGGAGAGCCTCCTATCAAAATGGAGCCAAATGTGGTCTTGGGGGACTGGGCCAAGAATGTCTCCAAGAGGCTGATGGTTATTTCTTCCTGCCTTCCCTGGAATCAGCACCAATTTGCCTAAGAGTGGTGAGAAAGGAGGCTGGAAAGGCTTCAGTGTGGTCTTGCCACAGGGAAATCTCTGACTTCTCCGGGGGAGATATGGGTTCAGGAGCTGACTCTGGTCTAGCTGGAGGATTGATAAACTCCCACCCCTGACAGGAGGAGGAGGGGGGAGGAGGAACAGGGGAAGGGGGGAGGAAGTGCCTATCTTTGCCTCCTCATGCCTTGAGCATGCCACAAATGAGCCTCAAAGCTGGAGGATGTAGGCACTCCTGAATGCCAATGCTTACTCTCTCATTTACTACATGTGAGACCTTGGGGAATTCAGAGCCACTGCTGGGGTGCTTTCAAAGAGGGTTTTTAGTGTATCTGCTCTTCTGGGAGATGAGGCGGACCAAGTAAGTGGAAACACTCAGCCCAAGCCAGTAGGTGTTCAACGCCTGTGACTTCTTTTCTTTCCTTTTGTTGCTAGGTTATATTGCCAAAACTGGAAACAGCTTAGTGAGCAAGAAATAGACAGTACCCCCTCCTCCCACACCCCTGATCACCAGTAGCAGCAATGTGATCTTCTCACATCCTGCTGGCAGGATGCCAAATCCTTGCCTAGCTAGCCTGCTCATTCACTTGGAATTCATCAGGCTCTGCATCCCTCTTAGGTACAATGTTTCCCAGAGAAACTAAGTAGCAACAAACTCTATTGTCTTCTGTCAAAACAAACTATTAGTAGGATCTTACTAATAGTGTGTGTCTGTTTAAAGTAGCTGTGAGCCTGTAATCCTGGCTACTCAAGAGTCTGAGATCTGAGGATCTGAGATTCTGAGCCTGTGATCACAGCTGGACCCTTGAACTTCAGGTGTTGCCTGGGAACGGGGCCTTTATTTACACTGAGCAGTAAACATGCCTGCCTCCCTGGCCAGAGCGAGATGTGGGCTTTACCTTCTAAGACTGTTCGCTTTACAAATACCCCTGGACAATTGCTCTGGAAGACAGGCAAGATGGGAAAATCACAGAAGACTCATGAGAATTGTTTTAGTTTTTTTTTAACTGATCTGTCTCTGTCTGCCTGTCTGTCTCTCCCTCCCTCGTAATTTTTGTTTTTGTTGGTCATGGCTTGAACTCAGGACCTGGGTGCTGTCCCTGAGATTTTTCACTCAAGATTAGCACTCTACCACTTTGAGCCACAGCACCACTTCTGGTTTTCTGGTGGTTCATTGGGCATAAGAATCTCACAGAGTTTGTTTTTCAACATAGTGTCTTCTACATCTCATTGTTGCAATGGGTCAACCTGTATCCCCATTTAAACATTTTGTTTTTTCCCTTCTCCTCCCCAAATTATACAAACATTAAATACAATGAAAACAGGGGTTATACCGTGGGGGAGGAACATACAAAGCAACAAAAAAAATCTCATGGTACCTTATAAATATGTTAGAAACAATAGCAAGAAAGAAAAAACCACTTGTATCCCTATCTTGGGGTTCATTTCGCTTAACATCATGTTATATGGTCATAAGTATATAGCTTTTGAGCTTTTCTGCTTGTCCCAGACATATACTAGTTATTGCAAATAAGGGCAACCATGGGACCTATGTTTCTTTGGGCCTGGCTTACTTCACTTAATATAATTTTTTCAAGTCTTTCTATTTCCTAACAAATGGGGCCATGCTATTCTTTCTGATGGAGACATAGAATTCCATTGTATGGGGAGGGTTAGAAAGGAGGAGTGTAGCTGTGGAGGTGGGAGGGAAGGGATGGTAGGGGAGAAACAAAGGAGGAGGCAACAATGCTTGATAAGTAATATACTCATTACCTTGCTCATGTAACCCCTCTGTACAGTATTTTCACAATAAAAAACATTAAAAAAAAAGAGTCACAGACTTTCCTGCCCAGGCTGGCTTTGAACTGCAAGCCTCAGATCTCAACTTCCTGAGTAGCTAGGATTACAGGTGTGAGCCATCAGTGCCGAGCCATGATTTTTTTTATTGTTATTACAAAGGTGATGAACAGAGGGGTTAAGTCAGATAAAGAGCACATTTCTGTTTGGACAATGCCACCTCTAAGGCCCTCTGCTCTCTCCCAGTTTTTCTCTTCCATCCCCACCCACATAGTGTCTAGTGAGTAGCACTGGTATATTTGTTCGCCCTTTGTCTTCTCCTCCTTTTCTGTGGAGAATTGTTTTCTCACACTTATGGATACATTAGCAATTTCATGTTATCACTTTGAAGGTTCAGGTTGTGATTGCCTGACTCTAGTTTCAACTACCTATTTCCAAAAGGATTTCATTGAACACAGAAGCTAATTAGAATATGTTAAAGCAAGAACTGTTTTTCCCCTGTAGAGGAACAACGCTAACATTGTTACCAATGAGAATGGTTGTTCTTTGTCCTATTAAAGATGACAGATGCTGTATTATGGCTGATGTGGATAAGGAAAATCACTGAAGAAAATATCTACTGCGAAAGCTTATCTTAATATTCATGAAATGAATCAAGAGAGCCTATAATTGCCTCTCTTTCCAACAAGAAAAAAATAAGAAAACATTTTATATGGGTGCAATGGCTCACACTTGTCATCTTAGCCACTCAGGAGGCTAAAATCAGGAGGATCACAGTTTGAGGTTAGGGCCTAAAGTTCACGAGACCTCTTCTGAAGCCACAGCCAGTCCCAGTGGTACATATCCCTCATCCCACCTATGTGGGAAGTGGAGGTTGGCAAGAGCAAGATTCTAGGACAGCCCTGGGAATAATGGTTATGAGACTCCATCTCAATGGAATAAGCTAGGCCTGGTGGTGCATGCCTGTCTCCTTGTCTATTATAGGAGGTGTGTGGGTCAGGCAAAAAGATTGAGACTTTATCTCTAAATAACTAGTGTAAAAATGGCTGATGGTATGGTTCTATGGTAGAGTGCCAATGTAGCAAGTCCAAAGCTCTAAGTTCAAACCCTAGGACCACCAAAAAGCATTTTTATTCTGGACCAGGCATGGTGGTACATGCATATAACCCTAACTAGGGTGGAACTGAAGATTGGAAGATTGCATCCAAGGCCCAGACAAAAAGCACATGACCCTACCTGCAAAATAAAAGTTAGGGACTGGGAAGGTGGCTCAGTGGTAGAGTGCTTGCCTTGCATGCCTGAGGCCCTGGGTTCGATTCCTCAGCACCACATAAGCAGAAAAAGCCAGAAGTGGTGCTGTGGCTCAAGTGGTAGTGCATTAGCCTTGAGCTGAAGAGCTGAGGGACGGTGCCCAGGCCCAGAGTTCAGGTCCCATGGCCGACAAAAAAAAAGTGATAAGGACTGGGGATGTGGCTCAAGTATGATGTCCTGAGTTCAAACATCAATATTGCCAAATGAAGTTCTGCAAGCCAAAGAAGAGTTTGTAATGCAGGACTTATCAGGGCTGTAAATAAATATGCATCATGAATCCTGATGAGGGGTGTGGAATATAGTATTCCCCAAACCAAGTTGCAAGCTGCTTTGAAATGGCTCAGTAAGGGAATGCCTCTCCTCTCTGTCTCTCTTTTCCTCTGTCCCTGTCACTGGCAATAGATGGAGGGTAAAGGTACTGTAGGACCATAATGACTGAGTAGTCAGCCTGCTCCAGACTTCTCATGGGTAGCAGCTGACATGAATAGATAGCTTCTTGCTTCCTTGATGAAATGCAGATGATTATATCCATCATTGACTGAAATCTACAGAGAATAATGTGTATTCTAAGATCTGTGGGTAACATTTTAGCAATAAACAAATTCTAAATGATAATCTGTCCCAACTCCTTCATTTTCAGTTGAGGACTGAGGACAAAAAAGATATTAAGACACTTGTCCTGGATCACACTGTTCATCTATGAAATGTCTGGAATCTAGGTCTCATCCACACCAGAACATGTTCTTTTCACAGAAGTGGTCATGAATACAGATAGGAAAAGCTAGTCTTTCTTATTGTTGTCTCTAGAGATGAAAGCAAGAATGAATCCAGGAAATTAAGAAAGGAATGGTACAAAGATTAAAGAGGTGCATTATATGTCATTGTGTGTGTGTGTGCGTGTGCGTGCTCATATGTGCACATGTATGTGCCAGTAGTGGGGCTTGAATTTAGGACTCAGGACCTGCATGCTACTGCTTAGCTTTTTCCCCTCAAGACTGGTGCTCTACCACTTGAGTCACAGATCCATTCTTAGCTTTTTGGTAGTTAAGTGGAGAAAAGAGTCCCAGGTCTTTCCTGGCTTTGAACCATAATCCTCAGATCTCAGCCTCCTCAGTTGCTAGGATTATAGGCCTGAACCACGGGCACCTGGTATTAAACACAGAAGTTCTAAACTATTGTCTTTAGAATAATTCAATAGCATCAGTCATTTGCTGTCTGAATGAGTGAATACAAGCCAAGTTCTTAAAAGAGTGGTGACAGACACTCAACAACAAGCATGGCGTAACAGTGGCTACTCCTTTGCAAGTTGTTGTTTGCTTCTGATAGAGAATTTTCTGTTCTTACTCTCCATGGACAGAGCCCATGGGGGCCCTTCTGGCTTAATCGATGGCAGAGACGAGTAGGGTTGAATCAGACAACACCCGCCAGTGTTGCAACTCAGCAGCAGACACTGCCTGCCAGTGTTGCAGTTCTACTGCCAATGCTGCGGAGCCTCATTGGGTTCTTGTCTCAGGAATCTGACAAATGAAGTCCAGTACAATGGAGGATGAGTGTGAAGAACTTCACTCGGAAGAGAAGTTTCTAACTCGAAGACCTCTGCTGCTGCTGTGCTCTCTGTCCCTCGTGTTAGCTGTCCACTTTCTTTCCTTTAGGTGGATGTCTCTGTGTCTCTCTTCCCAGTGGCCCTGAGTCAAAGGATCCTTATACCCTGGGCTGTGTTCTGATCTGTTGTTCTATTTTAATTTTGGAAGATAATACCTTTTTTGGTTAAGTCCTACATCATTCTAATGGGTTGTGAAGTTCTAATCAGATCCCTTCTGCCAACGCTCTCCCCAAGGTCACTTGAAGGTTATTAAAACTAGAAGGGGTGAGGAAGGGTAGAAACAATGCCTCTGGTTTGGGCCTGCTAGGCCAGGATGCTGTCCCTGGGGCCTGGGTCTTAACTAATTTACTCTTATCATTGTTAAAAATACTCTTTTGCCCAACATTCTAAACTCTAGACAAACTGCCCCTAAATGACTGCCAAATGATTTCTTTAAACTCACAGAACATCTGGTTACCTTCACAATGTATAACTTTTCTCATCACCTGGTGACCTTCAGCTAACATCCTAACACCTAGCATTTCTTATCTTTAATTCTGTGTATCAAATAACCCAAAGTATATCAAATTGCTATGAAAGCTTGCAGAAAAGTAGAATGTCTGTTTAAATAAAATATAGGAACTACCTTAAGAAGTCAAAATCTATTTGCAGTGTTTCTACCAGAGGGGGGGAAATGGAGACAGGAACTTGGGATGTGAAAGACCCTACTTAGCATGTAGACTCCTGGGACACTTCTCAGTCTTCTTCCCTTCCCTCCCTACTAAGACCCTTCCACATACCCATACCTGAGTGATTTTTTTCCTTTCTATAGGAAAAAAACTGTTTTCTGTCAACTCTGTTGCTATACTTTTGCAATGAGTGAGCAATTTAGTTCAATTATTTAACATATATTGACAGGATGGCTGGTGATTTAACTCAGCTCTGACAGTGTATGCCCAGAGATGGCCCTGGACCCCACGTCCCTGAAGACAGCTCCACCACACCCCAATCTCGAATACCAGTCCTAAGTGACAAATTCCCAAGCTTCCCATTCATCCTGTAGAACTTGAAGACAAACTTCAGCTTCTGACAGCCTTCTTGTCCAGCTCAGTCATTTGCTAGAATGGTCTACAGAACTTAGGAAAAGAGTTTACTTTCTGATGATTGATTTATTGAAAAATTGTCTATCTATCTATCTATCTATCTATCTATCTATCTATCTATCTATCTATCTATCTATCTATCTATCTATCTATCTATCTATCTATCTATCCA
>NW_012267255.1:9475785-9481806 GCF_000151885.1 Dipodomys ordii
CTATCTATCTATCTATCTATCTATCTATCTATCTATCCATCCATCCATCCATCCATCCATCTATCTATCTATCTATCTATCTATCTATCTATCTACCTACTTACCTATCTCTCTATCACTCTCGGTACCTATTGATTAAAGGGCACGTAAGCAGCCAGATCAAGAGATATGTAAAGACAGATCTAGGAGGATCTGAGTAGATCCTGAAGGCTCTGTCCTGTTGTGCACTAACCTTCCTGTACAAGGATGTGTTCTAGTTCACTAACCTGGAATCTCTCTAAACCCCCCTGGGTTCCTCTGGAGGCAGGATGAATTAAGTCACTAGCACTGGAGATTGGTGGAGCTGAAACTTCTAATCCTTTAAATGGTAGGTTGGTTTCCTGAGAAATCAAATCCTATTGATGGTTATCTAGGGGCCAGCCACAAATTACCTCTTTAACATAAACTCCTCAGTAGTTGGAAGGGACTTAGTACACATTCTTAAAAAGATAACCTCTTTTTATGCTGTTTTGAGGACTGAGCACAAAATCCACATAATGTAACAAAAGCTGTTCCTTTTAAAGCTCTAATCACATAGACTGACCTACATGCAAATCCGAACTCTCACTCATGGTCTTGTGACCTAGCCAAAGATCACATGACCATGATTGTAGTGGGCTTTGGTTTTCTCCTCTGTCCAGTGGAGAAGAATAGTACCCATTTAATGTGTAGCTATAGTGGTTAAATGAGATGATGCATAGAAAGCTAGTACTTAGCCCACATCATGTACATTATAAGTGCTAATCCAGTATTAGTGTTTTCAAAGAAATTTTTTACCAACGACTGGGACCAAACAATTCTCTCTTAGGGGAGGAAGCTAGAATTTACAAGGCCAATTTGAGAATTATTTGTCCTAAAGCTTTAACTTATTGTAGGTCTTTTGCCCTAACTTTCTTTTTCTTTTTGTGTGTGCAGGTAATGGGGCTTGAATTCTGGACCTGGGTGCTGTCCCTAAGCTCTTTTCCTCAAGACTAGCACTCAAGCTCTTGAAATCCACAGCTCCACTTCCAGCTTTTTGTGGTTAATTGGAGACAAGCACCTCACAGACTTTTCCTGCCAGGGCTAGCTTCAAACTGTGATCCTTAGATCTCAGCCTCCTGAGTACCTAGGATTACAACAAGTATGAGCCACTGGTGCCTAGCGGCACCAGCGTTTTCAATAGTGCCACGTGAAGGATTTCAAAACTGTTGCTAAAAGTGGGGTTTTTCTTTTGCAGCTATTAATTGTGAGAAAGTGCTAATGGTTGCAGAAACACTAGGAGCTGAAAACTGAAAACACAGGATGTTTTCTGTTAGCTCGCTTCCTTCCCACAAGCTCTCAGAGATGGGCTGGGGAGCAGCTGTGCCCAAGGTGTGTGAAAAATGCGGGGTAAAACCCTGCTGGTGGTTTGGGTTTAGAAGTTCAATTTCCCTTCCATGTTACCAGGCCATAGCAACCACCATCAAATAGAAGCAGAACAGGTTCACCTGAAATAATTCCAGCACTGAAAAATCAAGCATTCAGTAGATATACATACAGAATATATAATTTTAGTATAAAATGTTTTGTATGTGCTGGTCCTGGGGCTTGAACTAGGGACCTGAATGCTGTCCCTGAACTTCTGTGCTCAAGGCTAGTGTTCTACCACTTGAGCCCTATCTTCACTTCTGGTTTTCTTGGTGGTTATTTGGGGGGAAAAAAAGTCTCACAAACTTCTTGCCTGGCTGGCTTTGAGCTGTCATCCTCAGACCACAGTCTCCTGATTGTCTAGGATTACAGGTGTGAGTCATGTAGTAGGCTGTATGGAAATGGTCATAGTAGCCCTGAGAGTATAAATTCTTCATGAATAAAAGAGTCAGGTTTTGGAGCCTCTGAGTTATCGTGAAAGTTAGAATTGACAACAGCAATGAAAATATTTACAAAAGTTATTCTTTCAGCAATTAATTGCCACCCCTGTGGGAGGGGCTGATAGATGGAGACAGAGATGCAGCTGTTTTGCCAAGAGGCTCACAGGCTTGATAGTGAAGTCAACATTTCGAGAGATTAAGTGACATCACACTCTGCCTGCTAAATGCTGAGGAAGCTTCCAACTGAGTGCTATGGGAGCACAAGAAAAAGAGAATGAGCCAGGTGCTGGTGGCTCACCAATGTAATCTTAGCTACTCAGGAGGCTGAGATCTGAGGATCATGGTTCAAAGCCAGCCCAGGCAGGAAAGTCCATGAAACTCTTATCTCCAATTAACCACCAGAAAACTGGAAGTGGCGCTGTGGTTCAAGTGGTAGAACGCTAGCCCTTGAGCTGAAGACCAGAGGGACAGTGCCCAGACCCAGAGTTCAAGCCTCATGACCAACAAAAAAGAAAAAGGAGAATGACACTTGCCTGGAGCCTCAAAGAGCTCCCAGGGAAAACGACTTTGGAGTTATACTTCCAAACAATGGCCTCACCCAGGCTGTTTTTGTTTTTTGTTTTTTTTGGGGGGGTGCACGTATGTGTCACAAACAGGACAAAACAAAGTAACATTATGACCATTTCCATGCAGCCTACAAGATATATTATTACACATTCCTCACAGATCTGCAAAGCAGGTATGTTTTCATAGGTGATGAAGAAGGTCAAGTTGAATGGTGAATGAAACTAAGAGTCATACAACTAGTGACACAAGTTGCAAACTTCAAAGTGCATGCATACACAGGTTCCCACTCCCCTAAATACTAAATATCATGAAGTCAGTGGTAAGACTTCTGTTTCTCCGTGACCTGGGACCCATCCTTCACACAGGTTGATAAGATGTTGATTCCCCCAGAGCTTGGGAGTGTGGGTGACTTGAGTTGGCTCAACTGAAGCGAGAGGGCTAGATTTCAGGTTTACAAGGCTATAAAATAAGAAAAAAATGACCTAAGGACTACAACAAAGTGGCTGTTAGACTGGGAATGCTTACAATTTAATATGCATAGGCACCGCCTGTTGATGCTTGTCCAGATCTAAGAAGACAAGCCCAGGGTGATCTAAGTTTGGCTTGCAGGAGGTTCAAGTCCTACATCTGCAAATGCCACTGAGATGCTCTTCCAGTTCTTTAGTTGTTAGAGCAGTGAGGGATAATAGGTACAAAAACTTCTCGCATCTAGTGGTGCTTTAAGTATAGTATCCAAGTCTTATGGTAATATACCTATATTACCAATAGAGGTGGCAGGAAGAGTTAAAAGGAGGGACACTTTTATGAGTGTATAGAGGAAGAATAGAGATTTAAGCCTATGTGACCTGGGTCAAAGATGTGGGGCTCTGTGGTACCTTGGCTCTGGGTATCCAAGGCTGCTTGGATTCTGCTGTCAGGGCGCCAATACAAGGAGGAGAGAAGGGCCTTCAAAAGGCACTCGGAGACTAAGGCCATTTTTGCAAGGGTTGTGCCTTCAATACTTTCACTGAGAGCTTAAATGAAGGTTAGACATTGGAGGGAATATTTTTGCATCTACCTACATTTAGCAGGTACTTGAATTTTTAGTAAATTGCTAAATCCAGCCTCTACTTTCCCTCCAGTGATTCTCCAGATATTGCCTATCTGATGCCTAGGAGAGAAGCTGCCCACCCTCCCCTAGATTTTCTGGCCTGGTGTGGAGGCATGGCTCAGGCGGTAGACTATCAGCCAGTGAACCAATTTGAGCCAAAGCTTCAAATACCAAGCTTGAGTTCTGGTCTTGTGCAAAAGAGAAAAAGGAAGGAAGGAAGAAGAGAAAGAAAAGGAAGGAAGGAAAGAAGAAAGAGAGAAGGAAATAAAGAAAAAGAGGCTGATAAAAGAAATGCAAATCAAAACAACATTGAGATATCACCTCACCCCAGTTAGAACAGCAAAAATCAAGAACTCTAACAACAACAGATGCTGGAGGGGATGTGGTCAGAAAGGAACCTTACTTCATTGTTGGTGGGAATGTAAACTTGTTCAACCACTTTGGAAAGCAGTATGGAGGTTCCTCAAAAGACTCCACATAGAACTCCCCTATGACCCAGCAATCCCACTTTTGGGCATTTACCCAAATGTTTACAAACAAGACCACACTAAAGCTACCACCACAACTATGTTTATTGCAGCATTATTTACCATAGCTAAGATATGGAACCAATCCAGATGCCCCTCAGTAGATGAATGGATCAAGAAAATGTAGTATATATACACAATGGAATTCTATGCCTCCATCAGAAAGAATGACATTGCCCCATTTGTTAGGAAATGGAAAAACTTGGAAAAAATTATATTAAGTGAAGTAAGCCAGGCCCAAAGAAACATAGGTCCCATGGTTTCCCTTATTTGCAATATCTAGTATATCTATGAGTCAAGCGGAAAAGGTCAGATAATGTGATGTCAGGAAAATGAACCCTTAGATATGTATCTTAATGTTTTTTTCTTTCATGCATGTGTTTCTAATGCATTTATAAGATTATCCTTTGTTGCTTTGTATGTCCCTCCCCCACAGTATAACCCCTGCTTTCACTATATTTGATGTCAGTATAACTTGAGGAGGAGATGGGGAAAAACCAGCTGTTTAAAGATACAGGTGACCTGTTGCAACAATGAGAAGTACAAGTTGTCATGTCCAAAACAAGCTTTACAACGTTGGTGGGGGGGGGAGGGGAGGAAGGAGAAAGATTGGGATTGGGGGGGGAGGGGGGAGGCCGGGAAGGGATGTGAAGGGTAAAAAAAAAGGAGGAGGCTGCAATGCTTGGTAAGAAATGTACGCATTATCCTGCCCATGTAATTGTAACCCCTCTGTACAGTATCTTCACAAATAAAATAAAATAAATAAAAAAATAAAAGAAAAAGAGGCTGGACTAAGGGTCATCTCTTAAGGCCAGAAGGCAGTCTTCCAATGCCATCAACAGTCCTGGAACTAAAAATATCTCATATTTTGATAGGTGAGTAGGAAAAACAGTTAAAGAGAAGGAAGAAGAGAAGGAATCTGGTCAATATTGATGTTAAGTTTAGCTTAGAAGTACAAGAAGGAGATGGCTGTTTTCTGAAGACTCGTTGTGTTAAAGGCACATCAACTCAGTGGTATGACTACTGGTTGTCTATTTCTGTACGATGTGAGTAGCGGTGTATGTACAGTTTGTATGAACATCTGTCTCTCTCCTGCCAAGAGCGGTAGCTGCAGTTCTGGTGCTCTCAGAATAGCTGCTATGGCTGGGAACCGGTGGTTTATGTCTATATTCCCAGCTACCCAGGAGGCTAAGACCCGGAGGAGGCCATCAGGAGCAGAAAAATCCTCTCCTAGACTCCATCTCCAAAATAACCAGCACAAACCCGGGCTGGAGGTGTGGCTCCACGGTGGACACCAACCAAGCCAGCGGACCTCAAACCCCAATTCTGCCCCCCCCCGCAACAAAAGAGCTGGTATTAGTGAGGTACTTCCAGAAGACTCTATTCTGCAGTAATCGGATACATTTTTCCCAATGGGCAGACTCCCCCCCCCCCGCCCCCCGCCCCGTCTCCCAATACGGAGAGTGGCCAGCTTCCAATATGTCAGCATTTGCCTTTTCATCCCGAAACAGGGGTGGGGAGGAGGGGGCACGGAGGGGGGAAGCGGGGTTCGGCTCCGGGAAGGAGGCCGAGCCCCTCCCCGACGGGCAGTACCACCCAACAGGTGGCCGGCAGTGCCCTCCCAACTCTTCTGCGCACAGCCCCCCTCCCCCATCATGGGCGGAGTTTTCAACCAGAGTCTCCCCGAAAATCTGCAACTTGGAAATCGGGGAGCCGGTGGGGGAAGAGTTTGGGGGGGCGGCACTCGTAGGAGGTCCGGTTGTCCGGGGGCTCACCCAGATCGTGGGGTTTTGCCCTTCTCAGTCTCCATCTCTCCCAACGCCCCCTTCTGTCCCTTGCGGTTCTCCGAGGAAGGGGTGCGCCCAAACGCACCCCGCTTTCTCGATCCTCAGAGCCCAGAACCCAGGGTTTCCAAGCTTCCTCAGGGCCGGGGTGGGGGAGCTCAGTCGCTCTCCCCCCCACCCCCCCGGTG
>NW_012267255.1:9483023-9493015 GCF_000151885.1 Dipodomys ordii
GACTTCCTTCAACCCCAGTACCCCACCTAGCTGGGCAGTCCAGGCTGGCACCAGGTCCACCTTCTTGGGCTGATGATATCTCAAAGTGTTAGGGCCAAACTTGGGTTCAGATGCCGTCAGCGCTTTCCTAGCAAACCAGTTAGGAAACATGTTTTGGGTTCCCATCTCTTTAAAGAGACAAATAAGGACCAATCAGGCTTTATGTTGGGCGTTCGGCGGGGGTGGGGTGGTGGCTTGAATTTTCTGTGAATGATCAAACCTGGGACAGGGGGAGTAGGAAGTAGAGGGAATCGAAGACTGCACTAGAGTCAGAAATGAAGCCTTCACCAAAGACCCCGTGCTTGAACTGGTAGGTGCTGATTTCCTAAAGGTTGGACAAGGCTTCAGCATGGATGGGACATTAAGGTGACATTACGGATGAGAAGGAGAAAAAGTAATCCTTGGCCAGCACCATCCGTTTTATACGTGTATATGTTCTCCTTGTTTTCTGATGACTTGTCGAAAAACGACCCAGCCCAGATTGCAATCTGAACTTCACAGAAGTCGCTCAGATTCATAAACCGTGGTAGATGTGTGTGCAAAGTTAACAGATTAGATGTTCACAACTCTAATGTATTCAGATTTCTTGTGACTAGCTTAAACAAAGGAGGCGGGGTGAGGGGGAGCAGTGGAAAGCAGTTTTTGCAAAGATGGATAGTTTCCAGGGTTCGCATAATAGACTGGTCACAGGGGTCCATAACCCATTGCTGAGATGGGGGTATTTAGAAACTTCCTTTGCTTTCTCTTTCCTACCGCTAGGGATTAAATCCAGCACCTTCCACATGCTAGGCAAGTGCTCTACCATTGAGCTAATCCCGGCAACGATATTCTTACTAGTAAAATTGCCCAAGCTCTTGTTAATAGTACTAACCTATGCTTCCTCAGATGGTCTATACACGTTATTTAATGAAGTATATTTTTAAAGAAAAATTCTTTTAGTTAAAAAAAAAATCTAAGAAATGATCGTGTCTCACTTAGATGATATTTATCTTTAAAAAACAACACAAAGAAAATATCTTTAACTCCTTTTTTAAGACCCAGTTTTCATCAAACTATAGTGACATCTTTTAAATATTTGGTAGCATTTTTGTTGTTGTTGGTCATGGGGTTTGAACTCTGGCCTTGGGCGCTGTCCTTGCTCTCTTCAGCTCAAGGTGAGCACTCTACCACTTGAGCCACAGCTCAAGTTTTTCTAGTGGCTTCTTGGAGATAAGAGTCTCACGGACTTTCCTGCCTGGGCTGGCTTTGAACTGCGATCCTCAGATCTCAGCCTCCTGAGTAGGTAGGTTTACAGGTGTGAGCCACCGGCACAGGGCTCCCTGGTAGCATTTTTAAGTGATATAATAAAGCTAATGTGGAAGAAGAAATAAGGTAGAAACTATGATATTGACAAGATTTATGTTAATGATTTTGTATGGTACATTGATATAATATAGTCTGGTTGCCTAATATAATGCAGGTACTTAACACAGTCTCAGGGTTTTATGACAAACTCCTAAGAGGAAATGGTGCCTGGATTCACATTTCATAGAAAGAAACAGAGTTTGTGACTTGCCAAAGATCAAATCTCTAAGATAGTGCCTAAATGTGGACAAGACTCCTTATTCTTAGGTGCATTGTTCCTGTTCTGTAAAGGCAGCTGCTGCTTCTTGGTGCCCGTATTGGGCCTTGAACTCACGGTCCTTAGTTTGTTGTTTTTTGGCAGCGCTCTACTACTTGAGCACAGCTCCACTTGGGGCTTTTTGTTGGCTAATTGGAGGTAAGACTTTCACAGACTTTCTTGCCCCGGGTGGCTTTGAACTCTCTTTTTTACTCTCTTGAATAGCTAGGATTACAGGCATAAGCTACTAGCATTCCTCTTTCTTATTCTTTTTGACTTAAGTTTATCTGGAACTTGCCATAATGGTAGTTGTAATGCCCAGACTTTCCCACATCCCCAGTATGTGGTGGAGTTTGAATATTGAAACAGGGCCATCTGTTTCCAAAACTGTCTTCTTGCTACCGATACCATTCAATGAATGATTCAAAATTCACCCTAATGGATGTTTCATGCCTACCCATTAACTCCTCTTGTTCCCACAGTGAAGATAGTTTCACGGGTTGCCTCAACACATCTCCCAAGATTTAATACTCTACCCTTGGAATGTTGGCCCTATCTCTAGAGCTCTGGGTCACTTACAGGCACATATTACAAGCAAGCAAGGCTACAAAACTACACGGTTTTCCTTCCATCCTCTAACGTCTTCTAAAGGAAATTAAAATTGACATGGGGTAAAGAACAGCTTCCAGTGCTTTCAAGTTCTGCTCTGTTGCCCAAAGGAGGACAGAGGTGCTCACGTGTGGAACTTCTTTGAGGCCTGGTTTCCTCTAATGGAGTTATAAGCCTACCTAGCTGGATTGCTGTGTGAATGAAAAGCAAGGATGCACGCAAAGGACAGCCCCTGGCACCTGGCAGGGGCTGGGGAGGATTAGCATCCTGTAGCCTGGCACTGATTGCTTTTCTGCTGTTCTCTGACTGTAGTTGTATGTGACTCGTGCACAGTGATTCGTCAGGGCTCTTAGCAATCCCCTCTTGATGCAGCTGTGCAGAGTGAGATTGCAATCGGGTTTTAGCATCTTTAACTTTTGAGTCACATCCTTTTTTTTTAAGTCTTGAATTAGAAATGTGGAGACACCTTCTTGTAGTTTTTCCTTTGTCCTACACTTTTTAGAAGATTACTAACAGCAATTACTAGCAGTTCATTGGAATGTGTGTGTGTGTGTGTGTTTTGGCAAACACACTTTCCTGTTTTCTGCCTCTCACAGTCTCTCAGCCTTGCTTATCTCTCGGGGTGCCAAGACAATGCCAGTATCTCTCCATTGCACACTTGACCATGCCCCTACTAGCTGACATGCTTCAGCCTGAGTTTGCTTCCTTCAGCAGGGCATGTCCATCGAAATCTGTTGTTGGCTCATTTACAATTTAGGCAACATGGACCCCAATGCTAATTTTAATTTTTTTTTCAAAATTTTTCCCCCAGGAAATGTCCTATGAAAAACTGGAACTTATTTCTTAGGAACATTACAAAAAATTTCTTTGTAGGCTTTTGTCATTGGTTTGTTTTTGTTTAGATGAGCACAATGGATTCTGTTTCCTGAATGAAAGACAAGTCATGTTTTCAGAGAGATCCTTACAGTAACTAGGAAAGACACCCAATTGTGTTTTCTATTGTATGTTTCGTAGTGCCTTATTTTGAGGCTTGTCCATCCCCTTCTCTATTAACTTAATAGGCCTTACCTGTTAAATTAGCACAGAAGTTAGCTCTTAAAGTAGAGGCCAATTAGGCACCACACAAGATAGCTGTGTTTCATTAATAAATTGCTCCCAGAGTGATGTAATAATTAACCTTGATTGCAAACAGATTGAGCACATCAACTGCATTTAAGTAGTTGGCATGGGAGGTGGGGTAAGGAAGGGTCCAGATGGATTTCTTTAATTAGGATCTGGATTTCCTCAAGAGGAATGAATACCCCACCCCAGAAATTTGCCTTGGTGAACAGGGCTGTTGCACAGCCAGAAGGCACCACTCACTGCTGGTAGACCCCGTCTCCTCACATGAGTGAGACAGAGAAAGACAGGGCAGAAGAAATGAAGCATGGGGGCTGGGGTGTAGCTCAGCAGCCAAGTGCTTGCCTATCCCAGGGCTAGCACAACGAAACTTGTTTTAAAGTAGTCGGGCATGAATAGATTGAAAAATCCTAATTATATATATATATATAAAATGAGTAAGATGCCAGACATAAAAAAACCTTGAACTATCTTATGACTATAACTACTTTTGAAGAGTAAATTTAGGAGCATTTAATTTTCTGGTCTTTATTTTTTTGGTGCTGGTGATTGAACCTGGGGCTTTGCGCATGTGCTGTACTGAGTTACATCCCTTTTTTTTCTTAAAAATAAGGACCCAGAAAGGAATAGGAAAGTTTCACAAATTCAAAAACCAATTGTTGGAAAACTATTTTAAAACTTAGGGAAGTAATAGAAAATGTCCTACAGGACCAAAGTATTTAATGTCAAAGAAATCTAGGAGAGTTATATGTTCTTTAAGGATCCTTTGTAAGGGGCTGAGAAGGTGGCTCAGAGGTAGAGTGCTTGCCTTGCATGCATGAGGCCCTGGGTTTGATTCCTTAGCACCAGATAAGCAGAAAAAGCCAGAAGTGGCGCTGTGGCTCAAGTGGTAGAGCACTAACCTTGAACTGAAGAGCTGAGAGACAGCGCCTGGGCCCAGAGTTCAGACTGACAAAAAAAAAAAAAAGAACCTTTGAAAGGATTCAGAAGACCCCAAATTATTCTCATACCAGAGAAATTGAAGGAGTAAAATGAGTTTGGCTAAGCCAAAATGTGCCTGTTTTCATTTTTGTGTTATCAACATGATAGAACACATTGAGAAATGCTTCCCCCTTGCCTCTGCCCCAAGATAAAGCACAGAACCACAGGCACTTCGTTTATAGACTACAACTATATGGTAGACCACACTCATCATTTAAGATTGTGTGTGTTCACACACACATGAGTGCACACTGCTTCTGGGACTTGAACTCAGGGCCTGGGTGGTGTCTCTGAGCTTTTGTGCTCAAGGCTAGTTCTCTACCATTTGAGCCACAGCTCCATTTCTAGCTTTTTTTGGGGGGGGGTGTTAATTGACAATTAGAATTTCACAGATCTTTCTTGCCTGGGCTGGCTTTGAACTACGATTGTCAGATTTCAACCTTCTGAGCTTCTAGGATTACAGAAGTGAGCTATGGGTGCTTGGCTGTTTTTACCCCTCTTTTCCATTCAAACCCATTTTTGCCAGGTGCAAAGATTGTTTAGAGGCCATAATGTCACACAACCCAGATATTATGTCTAATCTAAAAGGCACAAAGAATAATCAGTATATCAATATATTTTTGTGTGACTACATATGATAACTTACAAATGCTCTGCAATTATACTGCTACTTCTTTGTCTTTATAAAGAGACTTTTATTGGCTCTTAAACTGATACATATTTAAGCAATATTAGGCTCCTGCTTGTCTAATTTCACAGTGGCACAATCGTTCAATTGTGATCTCTCCCAATGCATCCTCTACCTGTAGTCCTAGTTCCTGTATGGATATCGTTCCCCAAGTGTAACTCAGTCAACATCCTTTGTTCATTTCTGCCAGGCTGAGAGTGCTCTGTCTTTAGCCATTCATTCTGGTGACTGGTCCATTACATATAAGTTTGTTTGTGAGTATCAAAGAATTTATACTTTCATCCACTTATGATCATGAGATTTTGGGGCAAGGGATATAAGTTGGTGCTAGATCACTTGCCTGGAATGTGTGAGGTCCTTGTTTTGGTTCTCAGCACTGTACATATGCACACACATATCAAAATGTTCCATTTACAGTAAGTAGATAACTGGTGAGAGTAAAGACCCATAAGTTGTCCTTGGCTTTCCCATGTCTGGACTTTGCCCAGCTTCCGGTTTCTGTTGCTGTTGTAGAGTCTCTGTTAAAACTGATCACGTCTTTGTTAACCTCTGATCACACACCTGTAATCCTAGCTACTCAGGAGGCTGAGATCTGAGGATCATAGTTCAAAGCCAGCCCAGGCAGGAAAGTCTGTGAGACTCTTAGCTCCAATGAATCACCAAAAAGCTGGAAGTGGAGCTGTAGCTCAAGTGGTAGAACACTAGCCTCAAGCACAAAAGCTCAGGGACAATGCCTATGCCCTGAGTTCAAGCTGCAGACCATCATTAAAAAACAAGAACAAAACCCCCCAATGTATTCAGCATCTGGAGCCTGTCATTCACTGGCCTGCTCCAAACAACTCATCCTTACTTCCTCCATGTCTTGTTTTAACCATATCACCCTTTTCCTTTATACTCACGCACATCTTTGAACATCTTTTCTGTCTCTCTCTCTGCTATTGGGAGCAGCAGGCTCGAGGACAGTGTCTTTATGTGTCTTTCTCTCCAGTGTCTCCAGTTGCATGCAAAGTGCCTGAGACAGAGGTGTTCCAGAAATTCTCCTGCCGTAAATATCAGTGTATACTTTACAGTGACATTTCTTATCTACCATCTTGGACCATATTTGTATTCTTGGAATGAAATTTGGTAGCCTAATCAGAAATTGTTATTTTTAATAGAAATAACTTTTGTGAAGATGTGATTGCAATTTAGGGAAATACACCTAACATAAGAAACATGAAGTCAGGGTATCCTAGGTTGAAGTCTCTAAATAAGCGAAAGCTATGGGAATACCTGGCTGGGTCTTGCTAGTCGTGTTTGTGTGTGTGTGTGTGTGTGTGTGTGTTTGTCAGTGTGTGTGTGTGTGTGTGTGTTTGTTTGTCAGACCTGGGGCTTGAACTCTGTGCCTGGGTATTGTTCCTGAGCTTTTTGTGCTCAAGGCTAGTGTTCTACCACTTTGAGCCACAGTGACATTTCCAGCTTTTTGGTAGCTAATTAGAGATAAGTGTCTCACAGGCCTTCCTGCTGGGGCTGGCTTTGAACCAATCTCAGCCTCCTGAGTAGCTAGGATTACAGGCATGAGCCACCAATGCCTGGCCTCTCTGTGTATCTTAAGAACTTGTCCTAATTAATAAAAATTACTCCATGGTGCTTCTCACATCTCTTAGAGGTTTATTAAAATTGGAAACATAGTCACATAATCTTCTTTTTGTTGGTACATGGGGGAAATGTAACTTACAAATCCAACTTCTGGGAAATCTTATAAAAGGTTTTTTTAGTCAATAATAGCATGATTGTTTTGAAGCTTTGAAGTTTTCATTAGGAAAACATTGTCAGGCGAATTTATTTTATTTTCTGTGACATTAGCAAGGTCAATATAAAGTACTACTCAATTTAGGGAATACTGGCCGCACACACAGCATTCTAGTTAATGCCCAGCTATCTGGGTTTTTTGGAAGAGCGAGCATCTGTGTGTGGGGCATGCAAGGTCTACATCTTTGAATGAAGTATTTTAGCATTTTATCTATGGAAACATATATTTACATAAGCGATTCCATGATGGACCAAGTGCCTTGGTCTTATAGCAAAGATTTGAAGAGCTGGGAAAAGGAAAAATAATACAATGAAAGGAAACAGGCAAAACCAAGCAATTAAATTAATTGAAGGAAAGTATAGGGTGGGACCTTTGAAGAAAAAAAAATCATCAAGCAGACAATCTACGTGAATATACTTGATGTTTGGAGGTTTTATTTCCATCGCTATGCCACCAGTAGTTAGAAGAGTACACAACATGTAGCAAAAGGCCAATAAATGTTTTCTGAATGAATAAATACATGGAAATTCAAGATGGAGAAAAGACTGTCATTAGCATAGAAACAAATATTAGAAGAGGTTGGTACTGAATAACTAGCAAATTGTTAGGAAAAACATTTTGGACAAACAATTTGCCAGCAAAGTTTTGTTTAGGTCTTATATTAAAAAGATTTCTGGTAGGTCTAGCCAAAAATGTGGCTTCAAGGTTACTAAGTCTGACCTAAAAAAAAAAAAAAAATCACAGCTCCACCCTTGCTCTTCTTTTGTGTTCTTTCATAAGGGCTTATTAGGAGCCAGGAAATTAAGTTCCTATTTATTTGTTGAAATTATATTTTTATCTTTAAGTAGTTGTACGAGAGAGAGTTACTATTCAACATTTTAGTTTGTAAGAACAATGCATGCTAATCTGTGTCACCCTGTTCATCATTCTCCCCCACCCGTCCATCCCAACCAGTCCTTCCCCTTCGTTTCTTTAGTTTCATAGGATATTAAGCGCTTTGAATTTTTTCATCTACATATTGTATTAACATCAATCGGCTGTATAAAGGAGTTTCATTTTGACATGTCCATATATGCACACATGGTGTATTGATCCAGCTGCCTCCCTCTATCTTTCTCCTTCTTCTCTCTCCCCCTCTGCCTGAGCCCAAACCAATCTCACAAGCTTCTTTGTTCCATTTTCACACATACATGTAAAGTATTTTGACCATATTTATGCTCCTTTACCCTCTCCATCCCTCTGGAACCCACAAGCTGGACAGGACCTGTTTTGAATTCTTGTCATTCTTTTTTTTCTTTAGTTGATGCTAATGGTTCAGAGATTTCACTGTGCTATTTCACACATGTATATGCAGTGTTATTACCAGATTGATCTGCTTTACGCTTACTTTCTCCTATCCCCACTAGATTCAACTAATGTAGCCATCCCCCCCAAGAAGATAAACTCCTATCTTCATTATAGTTAACTTGAAAAGTGCTTCAGCATGTTTTACCAGAAATATATATATATATATATATATATTTCATAGAAGGAGATTGTAAAAATAACTTGGTGTTAGGTCTTACCCTAGATACATTTAGTAGATAACCTTTACAACTCTATCTTGGTCAAGGAAAAATCCTTCATTCCATTTGTGTGTTAAGATCACTGGATTTATTACCTACCCATTTCACTTTTTTAGATTTCTTCATTTGTATTGTACAATCACAGCTTTGTGATTGCCAGCAATGTCTGATAAATGCTGATTATATACTGTTTGGCTCTGTCAGGAAAGATTCTCAAAGCATAAACTAACACTGCTTCAAAGTCATTATTTTGTCCAGTGTATGGACCTGGACTTCTATATTTCATATGTTCTGTCTTATTTAGCATATTTTACTTTAAAAGATGCAGCAAGAGGTGCATAGTAACTCATCTAAACTATTTTGTGTTGTAAAGTTCACCATGATGTGATTGTGAGCAAAGGCATTACCTTCTTTTTTGAAGGTTCTAGAGTTACATTGTTTTCATTGCTTCTTTCCAGCTGGCAGGGATTTTGCCTGTAGTTTTTACTACTGTGACAGCCTTGTTTTCTTAAGGACCTTCTTTTCCCTAAGATTCTTGCTATACTAGGAAATTACATTATTTGCTACCTTAAAAGTCAAGAGTCTGAAGACCTGGTATTGTATCTAGGAAGGATGTTGTAGGCATTGTAATCATTTATAAAGTGTAACCACTAGTATCTTATTAGTGTGATTGTAGTTTCTAAATGTGCAGCATGTGACAAAATAGCCCAATCAGTTATATACTATTAGGAAGTAGATTCCTAAGAACCTATGCAGATAACAATATCATATCAGGGACAGTTTAAAGTGTCTGAGTGACAAGTGATGACTGTTATTCTGTGTGGATGAGGCAAACTACACATGCGTATCACATATAGTTAGAATAAAGTTTATCAGCCAGACACTCGTGACTCATGCCTGCAATCCTAACTACTCAGGAGGCTGAGGTTTGAGGATTCAAATTTGAGACCAGTCTGGGCAAGAAAATCAACAAGCTGGTAGTGAAGCTGTGGCTCAAATGATAGTGCCAAGACCCTGAGTTCAAGCCCTAGTATCAATGGAAAACAAAACATCCCTCCCCAAACATTATGTGAAAAAAAATATAGTTCTGATGAGTTAACAGATACTCTCACAGAGAACTGGGAACAATAAAAACAACAAAATAGAAAAACTAAAATGGAAAATCTGTTGGATAGGCTTCGCAGCAAATTAGTGAAAACAGAAATATATCAATAGAAATTTGCAATCTGAAGAATAGAAAGAAAAATAGTTGAACATACTAGACAAAGCCATATTAACACATGGAACAATATCAAGAGTATAGCAGCGGTTCTTTCTTAAAGATGCCTGAAGCGACCTGGGGAAATGATCTGCCACTCTTTTGACCAAGCCATCTGGGGAAGAAAAGTCCATGAGATTATCTCCAATTAATCACCAGACATTGTCCAAAAAGAAATGTACTTAGCCGGGCACTGGTGGCTCGCACCTGTAATCCTAGCTACTCAGGAGGCTGAGATCTGAGGATCGCGGTTCAAAGCCAGCCCGGGCAGGAAAGACCGTGAGACTCCTATCTCCAATAAACCATCAGAAAACCGGAAGTGGCGCTGTAGCTCAAGTGGT
>NW_012267255.1:9495248-9614608 GCF_000151885.1 Dipodomys ordii
CTGTCCCTCAGCTCTTCAGCTCAAGGCTAGCGCTCTACCACTTGAGCCACAGCGCCACTTCCAGCTTTTTTCTTTTTTGCTTATGTGGTGCTGAGGAATCAAACCCAGGGCCTCATGCATGCAAGGCAAGCTCTCTACCACTGAACCACCTTCCCAGCCCCAATTATCTTTTTTTTTAACTGCAGGAAGCTAAATTAAACTACAAAATATAAATGGAAATAGGAGAATAGTGGAATCAATGAAATGTAGAATGGATCAAATAAGCCAAATATTAAAAAAAGATTAATGAATCTGGAAAAAATCCATTAAAAAAATTGAGATCTGAGGTGGATGGAGAGAAAAGCCCAAATTACCAAATCAGGAATCAAAGACAAGTGTCAGTATAGACCCTCAGATAGGGAGGAAATATTGTGAAAAATTGTAAGTATGACTGATACATTTAAGAGTGTAAATGGGGGGTGGGGGAGAATACCAGAAAAGCATAAACAATCAAGTTAGACAAATATAAATAAATCGGTAAACAAATATCAATAAGGAAAGCTTGAAACAAAAGGGGCTTAAATCCAAGAATGCAAGGTTGGCTTAACACTCAAAATGATGCCTCACTGTAATTCACCTTATTGAATGATCACAAGGATTTTCTCCCTATTGTCTCAGTGGTTGCATTCAGCATCCTGAAAGGGTTTCTCATAGCTGAGCCACATGTGGTTACACGTTGCTTGTCCTCTTTTCACTTGACAGCTTCTCCTACAATGTGAGTACAATAAATGGAGCCTGCTATTTTTAACCTAATGAAGTAAGGAGCAAATCGGTTACACCTAATTATTTCTCTCATTCTTTAACTTGTGGGTGCCACATCCTGGATTTTACAGGAGAGAAGCAAAATCTTTGCTACCTAGATGATGTGTCAAGCATGTTCCGAGTAGAGCCTCAAGCTCTAGCTTGGCTTTTTCACTCATGGCTGGTACTCTACCAATTGAGCCATATCTCTGGCTAGTTAATTGGAGATTAGGGTGTCTCAGATTCACTTTATTGCTCCAAACTTGGAACATGATCTCAGACTGCAGGAATATCTTTAAATAATGTCAGGTGAGTATACAGATGAAGGCCTTAATAGAAGTGTCAGGAACACATTTTCCTGACAAAAAGAAGTGTGTGTCAAGTTATTTTGCTTGATTCTTTTCTGTTATTTATAATTGTGAAATACAAAAGCAGGATACCTTATTGACCCTTCTGAAAGACCCTTCTGAAAGTAAGATGAGAAAATAAGTAGCCATTTCTCTCTGGGTGTAACATACAATAAGTAAACTTTATGGCTTTTATATTGAGAAAAGACCAAACTGAACCTTTTTCTTTCTCACCAGTAATTTATTCTAACTACTTAAAGAAAATCTTATCTCAATGTTATTGTTCATGTAGGTCATGTAACCCAAACAGTGGTGAATGACAGTACAGTATTTTAGTTTTTTAAAATATTTTTTTATTGTTATTGTTAAGGAATTGTACAGAGGGCTTACAATTCCATAAGTCAGGTGAAGAGTACAGTGCTTCGTGAACAGCATTACCTTTCTTTGCTTTTCCCGTTTATCCCTCTTGTCCCTGCCAATAAATTGCATAGTTCATTTTCTACATAGTGTCCACTGAATATCATGTCTTCATTTGTTCTTCCCTCCATTTCTATGTGATTTTAGTTTGTTTGTTTGTTTTGTTGGTCATGGGGCTTGAACTCTGGGCTTGGGCATCAACTCAAGGCAAGTGCTCTGCCACTTGAGCCACAGCACCACTTCCGGTTTTCTAGTGGTTTATTGGACATAGAGTCTCTCGGAGTTTCTTGCCCGGGCTGGCTTTGAACTATGATCCTCAGATCTCAGCCTCCTGAATAGCTAGGATTACAGGCATGAGCCACTGGCGCCCAGCTGTGATTTTAGTTTTAATGATAAAAAACTTTATAAAGCATGTCAGAGTCAATATGTATAGTCTTATTTCAGTGTTATGAAGTGCAAAATATGTTTATGTATGGATATGGTAGGTCAAAACTATTGCATGATAATTATTTTATTACAGATTCTTTATTGACTTCACGGTGTTAATATTAACCAATCATCTTAAAGTTGTCTTGAATTATAGTTTACATTGCTACCAGAAAAAGCACCATTCATATTAAAAATTCATCAGATCTCTGGGTGGGGTGCAATGGTGGCACACTTGCTTAGCATGCATGAAAACTTGGGTTTGATTCCAGAACCACAAAAACAAATGAGAACAAAAACTTATAAGAACCGGGCGCTGGTGGCTCACGCCTGTAATCCTAGCTACTCAGGAGGCTGAGATCTGAGGATCACGATTCAAAGCCAGCCCAGGCAGGAAAGTCCATGAGACTCTTACCTCCAATAAAAACCACTAGAAAACCAGAAGTGGTGCTGTGGCTCAAGCAACAGAGGCTCGCCTTGAGCTAAAGAACACAGAGACAGCGTCCAAGCCCAGAGTTCAAGCCCCACGACCGACAAAAAAAAAAACAAAAAACTTATAAGAAAAATAGGACATTCCATGATCTCGAACAATTCAGCACTATCTGAAATGTACAACTGTTAAGGAAATGTTATTTATCATTCAATGTTGTTGAGTACATCTCTAGTCTTAAATTTTTAACTATCTGATGTACCAGATAGAAGATTAATACATTCCGGTTAAATAGCTATCTATTGAAGAATATCCATAAACAACTTTATCTGATTATACCATATACCATTTAAGTTATTATTTACTTACACAGTCTACAACCAAATGATTTAAAAAAATTTTTTTATTGTGAGAATACTGTACAGAGGAGTTAAAATTACATGGGCAAGATAACGAGTACATTTCTTATCAAATTGTTGCCTCCTCTTTGTTTCCCCTTCCCATCCCTTCCCGTACTCACCCCTCCCCTCACCCGATCCTTCCCCCCCCCCCACCAAAGATGTAAAGTAGTTTGTTTTTCTTTTCTTTCTTTTTCTTTTTTGTCAGTCGTGGGGCTTGAACTCTGGGCCTGGGTGCTGTCCCTGTGCTCTTCAGCTCAAGGCGAGCGCTCTACCGCTTGAGCCACAGTGCCAATTCCGGTTTTCTAGTGGTTTTTTGGAGATAAGAGTCTCACGGACTTTCCTGCCTGGGCTGGCTTTGAACCATGATCCTCAGATCTCAGCCTCCTGAGTAGTTAGGATTACAGGCATGTAAAGTTTGTTTTTTGACATAACGACTTGTACATCTCATTGTTGCAATGGGTCCACCTGTATCCCTAGTTAAGCGATTTGTTTTTTCCCTTCCCAAATGATTTTTAATATCACAAAATTGTATGACTCTCACATCATCATAATCTAATTTTGGAACATTCTTACCACCCCCAAAAAGAAACCTGTACCCACTAACTGTCACTCCACCCTTCTCCTTCCTTGCTCAAAGAAATCAACAATCTATTTTTGGTGTATAAAATGTCCTATTCCGGTAAGTGGTATTATGCAATAAACTGTTTTATGTTATTAGCTTCTGTCATTCTGTAGTATGTGTTGCTCTCTCCCATTTTAGGGGTCAAATCCTAGCTTGTAACATGGCCTACTGCATTTTGTTCATCTGTTCATCATTATACATTTAGGCTGTTTCCACTCTGACCTATTAGGAATACTGGCTCCTGTAAAGATTCACATAGACTTTTATGTGGACGCATATTTTCATTTCTTTTGGATAGTTATGTAAAGAAATAGAACTGCAAATGGGTATGGCAGCAATGTATTTGATATTTTGGGGTAAATGATGTGTAATCTTACATCATGTCTGCAAGTGGAATAAATGGCTAAGACATTTAACTTTTTAATGAGATTCAGCCGGATAGTTTATTCATATTTGTCAGGATGTCTATTAAACTTCATTTTTCATAGATTTTATTCATAGTTGTTTACAAGATGCTCTTAAAATGTCCTACCCAGCCTCCTTACACTTTGGGTAAAAAGTTCTGGTTAGGAAATATTGAAAGGGATGATTAAAGCTGATCAGGGAGTTATTTGTATTATTATTTTTTAAAATTTCTTATTCTCAGTAGCCTGCATACATACTGTCCATTAATTCCAAACTCATGATTTTTTTTTTTTTTTTTTTGGTCAGTTGTGGGTCTTTAACTCTGTGGCCTGGATACTGTCCCTGAGCTCTTCAGCTCCAGGCACGCACTCTACCACTTGAGCCATAGCACCACTTCTGGTTTTCTGGTGGTTAATTAGAGATAAGTCTCACAGACTTCCTGCCTGGGCGGGCTTTGAACTGCAATCCTCAGCTCTCAGCCTCCTGAGTAGCTAGGATTACAGGCATGAGCTAACGGCACCTGGCCAAACTCATATGTTTCTTACATTTTTTTCTTTAATGGAGCATATTGAGGTAGGGAGAAATTTTCAGTTTCTCAAGCTCTAGATGTTTGTATGTGCTTATTAGCTCTGCCTAGAAAAAGTGAATTCCAGCTATTTGAATGACATTTATCTTCTTTCTGGAGGAGAGACAGAAACTTCTGAGAAATGAAACATTTTTTCCCTGGTTAACATTTCTGGCACAATTTATTCTTTGCTGGGGATGGTCGTGGAGGACATCTTCTGATACATTGTATATTACATCAGTTACAATCTCTTTAGTCTTATTTTTTTCAGTCCCTGTCAGCTGCAAACCTGTAACACTATCTCTTGATAGCACCCAGGCAATGTCCCTATCTTCCCTTATTCTTACTAAAACCATTTGTGTACTGAGGCGTTTTCCTATAACAAGGATAAAATCCTGGGACTCCAGTGACCTTTCTTAGAGGTTTTCAGATTAGGTGACATGCTATAAGCCCAGTTGTACCCAAGCAAGAAACTCCTTGACCAAAAGATACGATATACAAATAGCTGTAGATACACACAGAATAGACACAGATACAAGACACTTGTGAGACAATTCCTGTCTACATCCAAAATACAAATATTAGTGCAAATACATATATGCACACACTCTCTGCAGGCAAAACACAGACTTTTTTGAACTGTTTCTCAGGATAATTTTCCAAAAGTTTTAAAAGATGACCCTTAGTCAAATGAATGTGTCAAAGTTTTATTTAACTCATAAATGAGGGAGCCAGTAGGAAGACAGATGGGTTCAAAGAGAATTCAAGGAATTATTTTTCAGAAGACTGTCTGAATAACATTGCCGTATTAGATGGGAGAATAGGAAATGTACTTCAGAGAAATAAAAATCAAAATGTGTTGAGTTTTTACTGGACTAAAACACAAGTCTGGGATTTAGTCACAAGTAATTAGATATTTCCTTAAATTACCTTTGGATGAGTCAGCCAAGTGATTCTTTAGTATTACAATGAGTGTATGGTTCTCCTTTCGCCATATTCCAAGTTTTTGAAGGTCTTTAAATAATGCTTATAGAGCAGGTCTTGGAAACTTTACAATCTTAAATTATTGACAATGCCATGGCTTTTCTGTATTTTTTAAATAGATATGTACCTTATTAAAAATTTAAAATGGGCTGGGTACCAATGGCTCATGCCTATAATCCTAGCTACTCAGGAGACTGAGATCTGAGGACTCAGATTTGAAGCTAGCCAGGGCAGGAAAGTCCCTGAGACTATTTCTAATTAAGTACCAAAAAAAAAAAAAAAAGCTGGAAGTAGAGCCTGTGGCTCAGTGTTAGAGTACTGGTTTTGAGCAAAAAAATGGTCTAGGACAACTCCCAGGCTCTGTGTTCAAGCCCCAGGCCCAGCATATACCAACAAAATTAAAACAGATGGGGGCGGGGGAGGATGGGAAGGGGAAACAAAGGAGGAGGCTACAATGCTTGATAAGAAATGTACTCATTATCTTGCCCATATAATTGTAACCGCTCTGTACAGTATTTTCACAATAAAAAAATAAAAATTAAAAAGAAAACAGATGAATATTTATTTTAAAATAGTAATAATAAGGCTATTTTGGGGTGGGATAAAAATAAAGTTATTATATGTTAGTGCAAAGAACTTTTTTTTTATGAAAATGAGTACATTTTTCAAAACAAGTAGAATGAGAAGCTGCAGAACTTGTGCAGATTTCTTTAATATCTGGCAGGCAGTTCAGTCACTACCGCATATTCTGTGTTTACCAGAAAATGGATTAAAGAGGCAAATAATGTTTTGTCATTTAGGAAAATAGTATTTTTCCGTAACTGCCACCAGAGACATGCTTTTTTGTGTGTGTATGTGTGGGTCCTAGGCCTTGAAGACCTGAGCATTTTTGCTCGAGGCTAGCACTCTACCACTTGAGTCGCAGCTCCACTCTGACTATTACTACTTCTTCTTCTTCTTCTTCTCCTCTTCTTCCTCCTCCTCCTCTTCCTCCTCCTCCTCCTCCTCCTTCTTCTTTTTTTTTTGGTTGTTAATTGGAGATAAGAGTCTCATGGACTTTCCTGCCCAGGCTGGCTTTGAACTGTGATCCTCAAATCTCAGGTTCCTGATTAGCTAGGTTTACAGACATGAGCCATTGGAGCCCAGCTCAAAGACATACTTGGACAGAGACAAGAATCAATTGTGGGAGCAAAATGGAAGCATGGGGTCTAGTTAGGAGGCTGCTGTCTGGGGCATGGTGGTATGAAGTGCTTGGATCCTGGATCTCTTTTAAAGTTTGTTTGTTTGTTTGTTTTTACATGAGAGAAGTCAACATTGACTACAAGATTCTGAATCAAATACATCCAAGGATGCATTTCATATTTACTGATTGTGAGAATAAGGGAGTAAAAGGAATTATTCTCTTTGAGTGACTGCTTAATTTTGAAATATCTGTTAAGCATTCAGTGGGAAATTTCCTTTGTATCCTTCAATGCTTTTTTTTTTTGCTAACAACAAACATTTTATTTTATTTTTTTTAAATTTTTTATTGTAAAGATACTATACAGAGGGTTACAGTTACATGAGTGAGGTAATGAGTACAGTTCCTCTTGAACATTGTTAGCCCCTCCATTGTTTTCCCCCTACCATCCCCTCCCTCCCTCCCTTCCCTGAAGTTCTTTTTTTTTTTTTTGATTGTGATTAAGTGATTACATAATTTCTAAGTCACAAGTTCATTCTAACTTTCCTGGAGCAAATTGTCTATCACAGTCTGTAATATATAACAGTGTTCACATGTTATACACCATACATGTGATCAGCAGCATGGGGATATTTAGTAGTGGTTCAACCAGATGAGCAGGAGTTCTTTGTTTCTTAAATCCTGTTAGTTTTGTTGTATCACCTAACATTTTGGATTTAGCATCCACTTATCAGGAAGACCATGTACCGTTTGTCTCTTCGCTCTTGGCTTACCTCGCTCAACATGATTCCTTCTAGCTCCATCCATTTCCCTGCAAATGCCATTATTTTGTCATTTCTAATGGCTGCATAATATTCCATTGTGTATAGATACCACAATTTTTGGATCCATTCATCTGTCGTGGGGCATCTGGGTTGTTTCCATATCCTAGCTATTGTGAACAGTGCTGCAATAAACATGGAGGTGCACGTGTCCTTGTATATTGGTTCCTGTTGTTCAGGGTAGATGCCTAGAAGTGGTATGACTGGGTCGTAAGGGAGGTCAATCTTTAGCTTTCTAAGGACCCTCCAGACTGCTTTCCAAAGTGGTTGTATAAGTGTACATCCCTTCAATGCTTTTTAAAAGGAAGGAGTAAATACAAGTTGTCTGTGCTTCAATGACTGGAATATGCTGTTCCAACTCTCAAATTTAATTTGACTGGTTATGGAACTCCAGATTGAAAACTGCTTCCACTAAAAATTACAAGGTTTTTTTTTTTTTTTTGTCATCTTCTAGCTAGCCGCCAGTGGCTCACGCCTGTAATTCGAGCTACTCAGGAGGCTGAGATCTGAGTATTGTGTTTCAAAGCCAGCCTGGGCAAGAACATCCAGGAGACTCTTATCTCCAACAAACCTCCAGAAAACCAAAAGTGGCTCAAGTGGTAGAGAGCTCACCTTGAGCTGAAGAGCACAGAGACAGACCCAGAGTTCAAGCCTCACTACTGATTTTAAAAAAATTCATCTTCTGTGCATTCAGTATTATTGAAAAGTATAATGCTGATTTGCTTGTTTTTAGTGCAGTTTTACCCTCTGTGACCCCAGAATCTTTTGGGAGTCTCTCTTTTTATTTTATATAATTTACTCACAAAGAATAAAAGTATGCAAATATTAATTTCAAATCACCAGAAATACAATGCAGTATGAAACATGATATATTATTTTTGAATATTTTTAGGATCCTCTTTCTGTCACTTTTAAGATTCTCTTTCTGTCACTAATTTTCTGAAACTTCATGATTTCATTGTAGTGGACACTTTAATCTGCCTTTAAAAAATACCAAGTCCTATATTTTGGGAAACTTCTTGCCCTCTTCTACATTTTCCCTTTACTTTTTATGAACCTAAAAATATTGGATCTGAAATTCATATTACTGTTTTTTTCCTTTCACTTTTATTACTTTAAAATAAATTTCAGCAGCATTATAATGTGACCATTACGTTGATTTTTTTTATTATCTTATTTTTCATTTCTAGGCTTTCCCTGGTATGTTTCTTTTATGAATACAACATTAGCTGTTAAAGCTCAGAAATATTGTTTAGAGGTCTCAAAATATAAACATTGCTTTTGTTCCCCTTATTTTTGGTGATATTTTGTGTTTTATTTTGTTTTTTTCTTGTAGTACTGGGAATTGAACCCTGGGCCTTGTGCATGGTAGGCAAGGGTCTCTACCACTGAGCTCTGAGCTTCAACCCCATTCCTGCTTTTGGTTTTTGTGTGATCATCTATGGATGATCTATAGTCATTCCTTTGTCTGTCTTAGTCCATTTTGTGCCACTGTAACAGTGTACTACAATCAAGGCAATGAGTGAATAGAAGTTTATTAGCTGGGACGTCTTGTAGCAAGGCACTGGCTTCTGGTAGGAGCCCCCTTGCTGTGTCATCACATGGAAGAAGACCAAGGAAAAGTGGCAGGGGCAGAGAAGGGTGGGGTGGGGAGGGGAACACACATCAATTTATTCCTGAGGTGAAGCCTTCATATCATAAACATCTCTTCAAAAAGTTCCATCTCTTGGCAGGCATGGTGGCTTATGTCTATAATCCTGCCAGCCCAGGGGGAAAAACACAAGCCCTGACTTCAGACCTTACTACCACCTCTTTATACTGTTTAAGTAACAGCTAAAGCTCACTGGAGTTCTGGAGAGACAAACATTCAAGCATGGCATGGTGGTGGAACATGGAAACGCTGTTAGAAAAGTTGTGTGTGCACTGAGTGGGGAGGCTTGTGTCTTGAGCAGCCTTTTTGTGTGACTTCTGCTTGTGTGCATTGCTATAGGAATACCGCTGCTAGTGTGGCGTCATCCTCCAAACCCCAATTATCTGCAGCCTCCAAACCCTGATCATCTGCATCTTCCAAACCCCAGTCGTCTGCGTCCTCCAGCACAAGGGCGGTGGGACTTGTCCGATAAGTGTTACAGTCAGAAGTAGAATGGGTCCTAGACCCTTGGCTCTCTGTCAAACATTCTTTCTTCAGTACATGCTCTCATGATTTCCATCACTGCCTTCCTCGAGGTAGAAAAGATTCTCTGCTTTTTGGGGAGAACCTGGAAGTAGAACTGGAAGTATTTTCCCTGAAGAAACTAATCTTAATTTAGTATCTATTACTTTTAGCTTTTAAAAGCATGCAGATTTTACACGAGTCTCTATTCTTATTGGTTTCAACAGAACATTCCCCAAATTTAATTTAAAAATTTTGAGTAAATGCATCAAGAAAATATGCCAGCCGGGCACCAGTGGCTCACGCCCATAATCCTAGTACTCAAGAGGCTGAGATCTGAGGACTGCAGTTTGAAGGCAGGCAGCATGGGCAGGAACGTTCATGAGACTCTTAACTCTAATAAACTACTTAGAAAAAGTTGGAAGTGCTATGGCTCAAGTAGTAGAGCTCTAGCCTTGAGCACAAAGAGGCTCAGGGACAGTACCCAGGCCCTGAGCTGAAGCCCCACCACGGGCAAAAAGAAACTATGCTCTATGTATGTGTGACCTCATATCTTTCCCTCTCATTGCTATTGAGCAAATCAGCGGCTCCATTGTGACTGGACAGATAAGCGGCCCCAGGCCTGGCCAATGACTGAGGCCTTAGGTGTGAGTTCACAAGTTTCCAGAGGGACACTGCACCTCAGCTTTCCCACGTGCGCCCATGTACACAGTAGTGACATAAACTAGAAAGGATATTATTTCTTTTCTTTCTTTTTTTTTTTGGGTCCGGTCGTGGGGCCTGAACTCTGGGCCTGGGCGCTGTCCCTCAGCTCTTCAGCTCAAGGCTAGCGCTCTACCACTTGAGCCACAGCACCACTTTCGGCTTTTTTCTTTTTTGCTTATGTGGTGCTGAGGAATTGAACCCAGGGCCTCAGGCATGCAAGGCAAGCGCTCTACCACAGAGCCACCTTCCCAGCCCGAAAGGATATTATTTCTTTCCCTCTTGTCATGGTCACAGTATGGAGACTCTTCTGAGAGCTCGGCTTCCTTATGTGTAGTTATGTGTTAATGTACGTCTTCCTCGGTGTGGTTAAAGGTGTTAATACTAAAACTACACCTCATCTAAGAAGTGGGAGAAGAGTGAAAGGCAAGTTCCTCTCCTTCCATTCTGGGTTGAACCCATCTTTTCTGTTTATATTCTGTTGTCTCAGACCGAGTCATGTGGATACACCTTGTCTGAACTAACTTTTCTATTATGTAAAAAGGAAAGGATAGGAGAGAGGAATGTGGCTCAGTAGCATGCATGAGGCCCTGGGTTCAATTCTTTGGTACCACAGAAACACAAAAAACAAATTAAAATGATTGTTGTTGTTGTTGTTGGTTGTGGGGCTTGAACTCTGGGCCTGGGCGCTGTTGTTGAGCTCTTCAGCTCAAGGCGAGCGCCCTACCTCTGGATTGATACAAGCTGACATTTCATTGGGTTTATGACAGATACACATGAAATTAGAGTCGAGGCAGAGTCAGGGGAAAATTACCAGATGTGTCAAAGTTTAGGACTACTTATACTTCCCAGGAATAGTAGATAGAGAAACATGTGTTGCAAATTCGATTTTTTTTTCAGAATCTAGAAGATTCCCAAAGAGAAGCCCAGCTAGTATTTTCTCAAGTAAATTATGAGGTTAATACTGTTACATATGTTGCTGGGTGCTTTTTAAGAGGTTAAAAACTAAAGCTGGGAATGTGGCTTAGCGGTAGAGTGCTTGCCTAGCATGCATAAAGCCCTGTATTCAATTCTTCAGTACCACATAAGCAGAAAAAGCCGGAAGTGGTGCTGTGGCTCAAGTGGTAGAGTGCTAGCCTTGAGCAAAAGAAGCTCAGGGACAGTGTCCAGGCCCTGAATTCAAGCCCCAGGACTGGCAAAACAAACAAGCAAACAAACAAAAAAACTAAAGAGGTTAAAAACCTGCTCAAGGTCACCAGCTCATAGGCCAAAGTTAGATCACCAAATTAGGCTTCTGTGGAAGTTATGCCATCAACATTGTGTTATATCAAAGTGGAGAGCTGAAATGACTTACATTTATTTTTCTTTTTTAGATGAATGTGGCTGCTTATGACTGAATAGAGGTCTGGGAATGCAGATGTGTAGTGAAGTAACATATACGCATAAGGTAATAACAGGAGTCTTTTTTGTTAGCTTTATGGTTGACATGTGGATTTGATTAGAGATTTCATGTTCTACATGTACAAACAACTGATCAGTTGCTAGAGTTTGTACAAATTACTTGCAAGTTTTATATTGTTATATGATGTCGTTGTCTATGTAAGAGTGTATGGTGGTTCTGCCTAACCCTGGTTGTAGGTGCTGTCAATTGGGGCCATTTTGGTTGAGAAGATGCTTAGTATGTAAGCAGTTTGTACCTGCAAAATCTTAGGGGGACCTATTTCATATCAGGGGAAAATCTTTTGATCCAGACTTGGGCCTTGAACAAAGATCTACATTATAAGTCAAAACAAAAAATATTTTACGTGAGGAAATAAGGTATGTTGAAGCAGCAGTTGCATTTTGAGGAGCTCTCAAGAAGGTAAATGTATGATAGACAGTAGCTTTACATTTATTCATTTGGCCTGAGATTTTTTTTTCTAGTAGAAATACACTACACTTTCAATAAGCCCCTTGTACTATATCCAAATAAGAGAAGAACAGATCCCTTATATGAGGAAACCACAGATCTCTTGCCCTGATGCTCATTGGCCTGGCCTGGCCAGGCCAGGGCTTGGCTTTACTAACATTGCTGGTTGGGGACTTGCCCTAGGTCTCAGGATTCCTTTGTTCAGAAATGTCATGTTTTTGCCAGGCCTCTTCCTGTGGACACATTCACTGAATCAAAATTATTCATGTGACATCATAAGCAGTGTCAAGTAGGCTCTGATATATTAATTAATCTATTTGGGTGTGTTTGCTTGGAAACCTGGCATGAAGCCAGGTTTAAAATACATTTTAAAGAATTTTAAGAATGTAATCTGACAAAGATGAGAAATTTCTTAACATCACTAAGCAATTTGGATAATCATTCTGCTTATCTTTTTTCTCCAAACTAAATAGTTAATATAAAAATCAGACTTTATCATTTCTCTTATTCAGTGATAAACTCTAGAGCACTTCTTTAAAGTATGCAAGTAAAGCATGCTAAAAATGGACCTTCTTCTGACCCGTTCTCTCATTTAGCTATTGGATGAAGTAGGGTCTGACTTTTAAATTCTAGAAAGCACTCAAGAGGCTGTAAAGTTAAGATTTAAAGCCAAGAAAAAGCACTATCAATAGAAAAGAAAACCAATATATTCTGAATATAAGATGAATTTAAGTATATGCATCTCTGATGTTATAAGTTAATAGGGGTGTGTGTGTGTGTGTGTGTGTGTGTGTGTGTGTGTGTGTGTGTGTGTGTGTTTGTTGTGTGTGCTGGGGCTTGAACTCAGGGCCTGGACTGTCCCTGAGCCATAGATCTACTTCTAGCTTTTTTCTTTTTGTCAGTCATGGGGCTTGAACACAGGGTCTGGACATTGTCCCCTGAGCTTTTTCACTCAGAGCTATCAAGGCTAGCACTCTACCACTTTGAGCCACAGCTCCACTTCGTTTTTCTGGTGGTTAATTGGAGATAAGAGTTTCATGGGCTTTCCTGGTCAGGCTGGCTTGAACTATGATCCTCCGATCTCAGCCTCCTGAGTAGCTAGGATTACAGGCGTGAGACATTGGTATCCAGCAATAAGAATTTTTAAGCAGGGTCTCTTCTGTTTTTTAAAGAAGTTTTTCCATAACAACACTGGGGGCAGGCAGGGTAGGAGAGGGCAATAGGAGTGAGCAACAACCTCTGTAGAGTTCTCAGTATGTGAGACAGATGTGTGTATAAATAACACAGGCAGCGGAGGCGTAGACAGCAAGCAGGAAATATATTCAAGTATGTTATGCACATATGAAAATGTCACAATAAGTACCATTATTTTATACAACTGGTATGTGCTAATAAAAATTTTTGCTTTGAGTTTGGACTGCAGAAACAAATGGCAAAAAAAAGAGAGCAAACACCTTTTCTTGTTCGTGATGTGTAAGGTGAATCAAGAAGGAATTGAGTTCAGGGTTAATGTTGTGTTGTCTATGGAATGTTTGATTTGGTGACGTAGAGTAATGGCCTCTCGAAACATGACCTGGGTTGGGTTCAGGCTCCCCTGCTTACCTCTGTGTGACCCTCCCCTCCCCCCAGGCAGAATAATCCACTTTCCCACGTCATAATTACTTCCATAATCATAGGCTTATAGTACCTTATACCTCAAGAGTTCTATAGTACCTGTGAATGTCCTATACGGACTGCCACATCCCAGGTACACTGTCATTTTCAGCTCCTGACAGAGGGCTCTCCTTTATAAACAAAGACAGCTTTGTTCAGCAAACCAATGTTCAGTGTTACTCTACATTGGTCAAATAAATAGGGATCCCATCAGAACCAAAGCTGCTAGGATCAAAGCATCATCGGCATTGTCAGCATCTCTGCATGTGGAGCTCTGGGTCCTGTAAACTGTTATATGCTCAGAGAAGTGGGTCAGGGCTAGGAGTTTTCCGAGTTTACAGTGTGGGAGGGGAGAGAAGGAGTGAACAGGGCAGGTAAGAAAGTGTTGATCTAGGGCTGCCTATGAAAACATTCAGCCACAGTCTCCCAAAATAGAACACTGCAGTTCTGGCCCAAGACCCTGCCAGATATTATTCTAGGAGTGTGCTGTTCCCCAGGGAGGGTGACCAGGGGCATGGCTGAGTCCTCATGCCGTGTTCTGGGTAGGAGTAATGTGCAGGGATCTCTAACTAAATGGATGGTATGAAAATATTGGGTCTGGAGGGATAACTCAGTTACAGAGTGCTTTCTCAGTATGTGCATAGCCCTGGGTTCAAACCCCAGCACCAAAAATAAATACACAAATCCACAGAGGACTGAAATCATTCTCAAAGCCACCTTAATCGCTCCGAAGCAAACTTTTACCTTTGCTAGGGCTGTGGCTCATAGCTTTACTTTTTAATCACAAGAGGAGGAAACAGATGTTTCTGGGAAGATAGGTATCAACCACAGGGTCTTTTAATAATACCACATGCCTGGGCCACTCCCAGGGTTTCTGGTTTTGTTTTTATGGTGCCAGTCCGAGGGCTTGAACTCAGGATCTAGCCACTGTCCCTGAGCTTTTGTGCTCAAGGCTACCACTTGAGCCATAGCTCTACTTCTGGCCTTTTGTTGATTAATTAGAGATAAGAGTCTCATGGACTTTCCTGCCTGGGCTAGTTTTGAACCATGATCCTCAGATCCCAGTCTCCTGAGTAGCTAAGATTATAGGAGTGAGCCACTGGTGCCACTGGCGATATTAATTGCATCTAGCCATTGGTATTCTACTCATCAAGTGTGTGTGTGTGTGTGTGTGTGTGTGTGTGTGTGTGTGTGTGTGTGTGTGTGTGTGTGTGTGTTGTGTGTGTGATTTGTGTGTGTGTGTGTGTTGTGTGTGTGATTACTGGGACTCAACTCAGTACCTGGACACTGTCCCTTAGCTTTAGTGATTAAGGCTGGCACTCTACTACTTGAGCCATAGCTCCATTTCTGTCTTTTTGGTAGTTCATTAGAAATCACAGTCTCACACTTCCCTGACTTGGCTGACTTGGTACCTTGATCCTCAGATCTCAGCTTCCTGAGTAGCTAAGATTATAGGCGTGAGCCACTGACACTCCACACCAACCACTGACACTCCACACCAACCACTGACACTCCACACCAAGTTTGTTTGTTTTTTGGTCAGTTGTAGGTCTTGAACTCTGGGCCTGGGCACTGTCCCTGAGTTCTTCAGCTCAAGGCTAGCGCCCTACCACTTGAGCCAAGCACCACTTCCACTCTTCTGGTGGTTAATTGGAGATGAGTCTTATGGCCTTTCCTGCCTGGGCTGGCTTTCAACTGTGGTTCTCAGATCTTAGCCTCCTGAATAGCTAGGCTAACAGGTGTGAGCCACTGGTGCCTGGCACCAAGTGGTTTTGATATGAACCAAGGTTGACAGCCACTCCTGTACCTGTCCTGGGTTTTACTCTCTCCTCCAGGAGATTTTCAGATAAATTCCAGAAGACTTGCACAGCCCAGGTTCTTCCAACAGGTTTTCCAGTCAGCGGCTGATTCAAACCAGTCTGCATGTTTTCCCTGTGGAGTTGTCTGTGTTCAAATGATGCTGCCTCCCAGGGAACCCCAGGCCCCTGCCGCATGCAGGCCTTCCTCAGCTAGCTCCTGCTTCCAGATGCAAGGCGCATCAGCCAGGCCTGGCTTACTGTCCTCTGTTTTTCATAACCAGCCCACAGGCTCTGTGCTAGAAACTTTTATTCAAATCTTTTAACAGTAGGGTTTTTCTGAATCTCCCATGCCATAAATTGGAGGCTGAGGTAGCGATGCACCGAGCTGAAGTGTTCCAATGTTTTGTTCTTCATCGTATGCATGTCTTTCTAGGGTCTTAGCCCATCTTTGCCCCATTTTGATTTACATAATACTTCTGTGGTTCTCTTTCTTCTATCTTATCCTTTCATTCCACAAATACCTGCTGAATGCAGAATAGGAACTGGGTATTGTCCTGAACATTAGAAACAAATCAGGCAAAATTCCTACCTGCGTAGGACTTCCAATTCAAGTGGAAGAAGATAGGAGAGGAAATGCATTAAGTGACTGACATATGCATTGTATGGCAAAGGTGTTCAGTGCTTTGGAGAAAATTGAGGCATGTTGGGCAGAAGGGGAATGCAGAGGGAGGGTTGATATTAAATCAGCTTTGTGGTATTGTCTACACAAGAGTGGGAGGAGGCTTAAACCAGAGTTCTGGTGCAGAGATGGAAAAATTGATTGAAATATGGGTAAGTTTGAGCAAGGTCTGAAGAGAGCCAGGTGAGGACAGGAGTCTTACAGATCCAGGAGAAGGAGGATTCCAGTTAAAAGTGCTGCAAAGTGCAAAGGCTCTGAGACAAGTAAATCTGGAATGTTCTAGGAACTGCTAGGACCATTGTGGGCAGAGCAAAGAGAATGTGCACAAGAGGGCTGAGATTAGTAGAGGGCACCTGTGAGATGCTTAAGACCTTGTAGAATTGTGTGTGTGTACTGGGGCTTTACTCAGGGCCTGGGCATTATCCCTAAGCTCTTTTGCTCAAGCCTGGCACTCTTCCACTTGAGCCACAGCTCAACTTCTTGGCTTTTTGCTGGTCAATTGGGGACAAGACTCTCCTGGACTTTCCGTCCAGGCTGGCAGGAACCATGAGCTATGGTCCTCAGAGCTCAGCCTCCGGAGTAGCTAGGATTATAGGTGTGAGCCACCAGTGCCTGGCTGAAACCCAGGCTTACTGCTCACTTGAGATGGTTGTATAGAGCTTACTGGCAGAACCAAAGAGACTATGTAAAGGCTGTTGTCATCTGGTTGAGATATAAGGATGACTTGCACTGATGCAATAGGAGAGAAAGGTCAGAGATGTATCCAGTGCTAAAGTGCTTGCTTGGCATATAAAGGCTGTATCTTTAATCCTCAGCACTGCAAAAAGAAAGAAGAAAGAAATAGGTGGAATCTAAATATATTTTTGAAGATAGAATTTGTTACCCAGAAATGTGTCTACAATTCCCCGATATTCCCCTTTAAGAGAATAGATCCCCAAATTCTATCAGGGACCTGAACAATAAAAGTTACAGTAAGAGGTTAACTTTCTGGCTTTTGAGTAATGCAATTTGAACATCTACTTTAAAAAATGTATTGTTATCATAAAGGTGATGTTCAGAGGGCGTGCAGTTGCATATTTCTTTTTGGAAAATGTCAGCCCTTTCTTTGAACTCGCCCAGTTTTCCCCTCTTGTCTGCACTTATTAGTTATATAGTTCATTTTCAACATAGTGTCTAGTGTTCTGTGCCTCCTCTCATCCTCCGAAAGATAGATAAATGAACAAACAGGACAAAAGAAAATGAAAAGTTACAAAGGAAAAAAACCCTCCTGTTTCTATTTCCTGGAGTTCATGTCAATAAACATTGTTTTATATGATCAGAGGTCCGAAGGCATTGCACCTCTGTGTGAATATCCACTTTTTAGAGGCAGCAACGTTATTGCTTAGTATTTCCCTTTGACCCTTTGTGATTTCCCTAAGCCATCATGCACCGTGTTGCATCGCCAGCATTTGCCATGGAGAATTATGACCTCAGTGTGATCTATACTTCCCCATCTCTCTCTCTTTACCTGACTCTGTGGTAGGTCCCTGGGAGGGGATATGATCTTGCTAATAATGTAAAGGAGCTCAGGCTTCAGAATAATTCAGGCCAAGAATACCTCTTGTCCCGTCCCTCTCCATTCTTCCTTCTCCCAAGTCCCTGAAAAAGATGGAAAGGAGGTGTCCCACATCCCCCTCCCTGCAGATCTTACGACTACTTCACTTCCTCCTGGCTGCTGCACAGAATGCAGTATCAGGAGAAAATGCCAGAGAAGTGGTTTACTTCCTAAAAGTAAAGTCAGCTTATGCTACATTCTGATAATCCTAGAACTTCATCTGTGATAGATATATGTTCATTTTGTATTCATTCATTCAGCATTTATTTATTGAGTATTCATATGCCAGATTCTGTTACAAGCAGTGAGACACAGACAACACACAACTAAACAACATACCCATAACAGTACATCCCATAAAGATAATGCTATGAGAAACACAACTTAAACACAACTTAGGATGCTGGGATGGTATCCTTCTCCAAGCATGCGAGAAACTTTCTTTTGGTGCTAGTCCTGAGGCTTAAACTCAGGGCCTGGACACTGTTCCTGAGGTTTTGTTGTTGTTGTTTGTTTGTTTGTTTCTTTTGTCAAGACCAGAGCTCTGTCTACCACATGAACCACACTTCTCTTTTGGCTTTTTGGGTAGCTAATTGGAGATAACAGTCTAATGAACTTTTCTGCCCAGACTGGCTTTGGACTGTGATCCTCAGATCTCAGCCTCATGAGGAGCTAGGATTATAAGTGTGAGAGCCACCAGTGCCTGGTAGTATAAACCTTTTCAGTAGGGTGACCAGACAATGCATTCCTGAAAATGACATTTGTGCAATGACCTTCAAAGGAAATGGGAGAAAAAAATGCATGCCCATATTTAGGAGCGAAATGTTCCCTGTTTCAGGAAGTCTTCAGTTTTGTGCACTGAGTGGGTTCCTCCTGTCTTGGAGGGCTTTAACTCCTTCTCCACCCACATTGAACTCCTACATGTAACTTGCTAGCTGACACCTTTCTTGAGTCTCGTCTAATATATCCAGCTTTTCATGGAGACCCTCCACTTGGATTTCTTTCCCTTTTTTTTTTATTGTGAAAATACTGTACAGAGGGGTTACAATTACATGGGCAAGATAATGAATACATTTCTTATCAAGCATTGTAGCCTCCTCCTCTGTTTCCCCTTCCCATCCCTTCCCGTCCTCCCTCCCCTCTCCGCCCTTCCCCCCTCCCACCGAATCCTCCTCCTTCCTCCCTCCACTTGGATTTCTAACATACATGCTTGCAACAAGGCCACCTCCACCCCCACATCTTCTCCTTCTGTAGCTTCTTAATCTCTTTGGCAAAGGACAGCACTATTCTTCGATTTCTCTGTATTCTTTTCAAATCCCACATCCAGTCCTTCAGCGGGAGGGGGAGTTATTTATGCTGAGAAACACTTTAGAAAGAGGAAATGGCATTGAGGTGAAGAAATGGAAGTTAAATAAAGGCAGAGTAGGGACCGAGGTACGTACCTTCAGGGCAGCCTTTGATGGTATAAAGATGATGAAAGGTAAGGGTGTCAGGAGTCCGTGAAATCACATCAAAGTCATATTCTCAAAGAGCCAAACCCACAGTACAGTGGTTGTCTGTGTTTGCTTCATTACGTCTTAGCATCAGGCTTATTATTTGGCAGAGCTAAGACCAAGTTAGTTGAGAGGACAAGGAAGTCTTTCAACATGAAGAAGAAACTTTGGGTACCTGTGGCTGTATTTTGCATAAAGCTGATTTAAAATATTTCCTATACCCTACTTCGGGAAACATTGTCAGGCCCTCATGGGGAAGCCAGAAATATAGTCATGTTAATAACATTCAATCAAATTCTAGAAAACAAAACCCAGTGAACATTTGAACTGATTCTAGGAAAAGAAATTGTTGGTATATCTGCAATCAAGGAACACATTCAGGTAAAACATCAGGGAGGGAAGGTGGTAGTGATTTTTTTTTCTTAGAGGCAAGAGATGGTTAATAAGCTAAGTATTGTAACCAATTAATTTGAACAAGAACAATGAAAAGGAAGTGAGTGGCCAGCGTCCTTCTATTTTAATTTGGTCTAAGTTTCCCAGTATTCAAATTCTCAGGACAGAAAGTTCTTGTTTTGCCCCACTTGAGTTTCTAGAAGTGGCGTGCCGATCTCCATAGACACCGGGAGAGTGCAGTATTGGAGAACTGCTTCAAACAACAACAACAAAGTATAACCAGGAGTATAATGTCTGAGTGATTCTGTGGCCTGGTGAAATTCTGTTTTTCTAGCTGCCTATGGTGGAAGGTACTAATTTGTACTAATGACTCCTTTGTGAACAGAAACAGAGTGCTTTTACATCTTCTAAAAAAGATGTGCCCTCACACTGGATTTTTCTCGCTCAGTGCCAGATTTTAGGCTTAGTGTGTTCACATCGCAAACATGATTATCTTGCGTACAGTCTTCAGACAGCTACCATCCCAAATAATGCTTTTCCCAATGGGTGTCAGCCCTCAATTTCTCATACAGGAGCTCGTTAGAAACTAAATTAATTTTTCTGTGAAGTGGAATGAGTTGGACATTGGAATCTGACATACTTCAGCTGGATTGTTTGCGATGTCATTTACTGGCTTTGTAACCTTGAGGGCAATTATTTAACTTTTCTTGCAGATTTTTCCTCTTCATGCATTTTATATGGAGGTTCCGAGTTTTTAGTGACTGGTCATTAGTAGGAACAATCACATTAATGTTAAATAATATACCTTTCCGTTCTCATTTAACAAAAATGATACAAAGTTTGTTTTCTCCATTTTTCTGAAGAATTTTTTTCCTTGAGGTGGGGAGGAGTGCTGGTCCTAGGGCTCAAACTGTGAAACTGGTCACTGTCCCTGAGCTCCATTTTACTCAAAGCTAGCACTTGAGCCACAGTGCCACTTTCAGCCTTTTTTTGATTAAAGATAAGAATCTCATGGACTTTTCTGCCTGGGCTGAGCTTGAACCATGATCCTCAGATCTCAGCCTCCTGAGTAGCTAGGATTATAGGTGTGGGCCACTGGTGCTTGATTAAGAATTATTTTTTTTTTTTAGTGTGCTACCTTGTTGCAGCTAAAGGCTCCAAACACCAAGAAATTCTTATTCTCGGGGCTGGGAAGGTGGCTCAGTGGTAGAGCACTTGCCTTGCATGCCTGAGGCCCTGAGTTCGATTCCTCAGCACCACATAAGCAAAAAGAAAAAAAGCCAGAAGTGGTGCTGTGGCTCAAGTGGTAGAGCTCTAGCCTTGAGCTGAAGAGCTGAGGGACAGCGCCCAGGACCAGAGTTCAGGCCCCACGACCAGGACCCCCCCCCCAAAAAAAAAACAACAACCAAGAAATTCTTATTCTCACTAAACTCTCATATTTACAAAAGTCATGATTTGGAAATAATATATCTTATCAACAGATAAATATATCATTTAAAAAATGTGATATAAGGGGCTGGGAAGGTGGCTCAGTGGTAGAGTGCTTGCCTTGCATGCATGAGGCCCTGCCACATAAGCAAAAAAGAAAAAAGCCGGAAGTGGTGCTGTGGCTCAAGTGGTAGAGCGCTAGCCTTGAGCTGAAGAGCTGAGGGACAGTGCCCAGTCCCAGAGTTCAGGCCCCAAGACCGGACCAAAAAAAAAAATGTGATATAAAACTAGAGGTATGACTCAAGTAATAGAACATCAGCCATGAACAAAAATACAAGTAGAAGCTCAGGGTCCTGAGTTCAAGCCCAGATACCAACACCCCCCTCACATACGAATAATACTCCATTGTAATTACGCATCACATTTGAGTGTATGCGTGTGCACATGCACACTGGTCCTGAGGCTTGAACTCAGGGCCTGGGCACTGCGTTGAAGCTTGTTTTGCTCAAGGCTAGTGCTCAAGTATTACAGGCTTGAGCCACTGGTGCCCAGCTCTATTTAGCTTTTAATAAGAGGAAACATTTTCAATATGTGATGCCATGGGTGAACCTTGAGAATATTTTGTTAAGGAAATAGGCAGTCACAAACAATGACTGCTTGATTCCATTTCAGTGACTGGTTTGAAACGTAGAATTCTGGAGTACAGTGTGGTTGCCAGGGGACAGGAGGAGAGGGCAGTGGTGAATTACTAATCCACAAGCATAAAGTTTCAGTTAGTGAGATAAATACACTCCCGAGACCTGCCAGGCCTCAGTGCACCTGTAGTCAGCAAAACTGTGTGGTAGACAGAAAAGAAACCCTGAGAAAGTTGATCTCATCTGAAGTCTTCTTACCTTAATAATGCTACAAAAATTTTAAAGTAGTAGATTTCCAATACCAAGTCTGATTGTCATCTCTTTTGAAAATATTAGTAACTTTCACAGATTGAGCACTGATTTCCTGCTTGTACTGTAATTAGTGCTTGCCATAATCATCTTTTACACATTTCCCAATAACCCTGAGAAAGAAAATACTTCTGACTCTGTGTATGTGTGAGGGGAGGGGCAGGGATGTATGTGCCAGTACTGGGGTTTGAACTTGGCCTGGGTGCTATCTTTGGCTTTATCACTCAAGGCTGATGCTCTACCACTTGAGCCACAGCTTTACTTCTAGCCTTTTTCTGGTCAATTGGAGATAAGAGTTTCACAGACCATCCTATCTCAGGCTGGCTTTGAACTGCAATCCTCAGATCTCAGCCTCCTGAGTAGCTAGGATTGTCGACCTGAGCCAACTGCACTCAGCTTAACACTTTAAAATCATTTACTTAACTAAAGGAAGCTTCATTTGAGTCCTGTAAGCCCTTGGCTGTCCCTCCCTCCCCCCATTGAATTCTGAAAGTCAAGAAGGGTGCAGTGAATGTATTGGATCCGCTTAGTTCTTAGTGCTAGGCTTTCTCCCTTGGACGTCTTCTATATTTAATCCATTTCCATGTTTTTGCATGTTGCCATGGTAAAGCTCATTCCATGATGGGAGAGGCTTTAGTGCTGAAGCAAGTTTCCTTCATGTAAAACCCTGTATTTTCATTTCCACATTTTATCTCGGCGTTACCAGGGCAACCTAAATAATTTCATTTTCTCTTTGAAGTTGATGCTCTTAAGACCGTTATACCTCATGCTGACTCATTTATTTTCTTATTCGTTCTTTTCTTTCTAGATTAATTCCTGCAGCTACTTTCCTTACCCAGATGTTTTCTGCCTTTTGTTGTTGTTGTTGTTGTTGTTGTGTGTGTGTGTGTGTAGTCATCAAAGCTGGTACTAAGGGGTAGTGGTTCAGTATTTGGGGGTGGGGGAATCAAAATCCCATTGATAATTAGAAAAGAGCTATGAATTTTCTCATCAGGAAAAAAAAAGCCAGCTTAACAAATAATGGAGGAGAGTGTTGGCTCTATAAACGTTTATCTAATTACCTCTTATCCAAGTACCTCTTACCCAGATTCAGAGTGAGGTTTTTGAATAGCAAATTGCAAGTGTCTGTATGGCAAAGAATTAATTTAGAAAGTGGAATCTATTCCGTTTCTAACTTATGCTGTGAAAGTGAAAATGCCTGTTTTATTTCTATTTTCTTTTCTTTACTTTTTTTCTGGTTCTGGCCTTGAACTTGTGGCTCTGGGAGCTGTCCCTGAACTCTTGTGCTAAAGGCTAGAACTCTACCATTTGAGCCACAGCTCAATTCCTGATTCTTCCCTTCATCTCAAGCATTTTCTTCAGTAGTGGACATACTTTGAATAATCATTATTTACAGTGTAGAACAATATGGTAATAGTCACTCTGTGTGTGTGCGTGTGTGCACGTGCGCATGCGCACGTGTATGTGCCATGCTGGAGCTTGAACTCAAGGCTTGGGCGTTGTCCCAGAGGCTTTGTGTTCAAGGTTACTGCTTTTTTAATTTTCATCTTTTTAGTAGTTCATTGGAGATCAGAATCTCAACAGTTTCCTACTGGGCTGGCTTTGAACCCTGATCCTCAGCTCTCAGCCTCCTGAATAGCTAGGATTACAGGGGTGAGCCACAGGTACCCAGTGTTGGGCATGAACCACCATAGGCACCCAACTGATTTCCAGTTTGATTTCTTCATCCCAGGGCTGTCTCCAGCTTGGTTTCATGCCCTGTTTTTCTCTCAGGCTTCTTGGTCATCTGCCTGCACAAGTGAAATGATGGCGTGGCTTGTATCACTCCCAGTGCTTGTCTGGCTCACACAAACCCTTTGAGTTTGAAGTAGTGTAAAGAGCTGACAAGCCAAGAAATGAGATCATAATTTTTTTTAGTGTCTTCACATATAGATCTGTTGCCCACATCTTCTGTTATAATTTCTTAGTTCTCTTAAATCTCTAGTGGTGAGCAATTGGTATGGTTAAAAAATATATACACGGGGGGGGGGGGGGGGGGGGGGGGAGGGGGGGGGGGATGGGAAGGGGAAACAAAGGAAGAGGCAACAATGCCTCATTACCTTGTCCATGTAATTGTAACCCCTCTGTATGGTATTTTCACAATAAAAAAATATATATACCACACACACACACACGTGTGTGTATATATACATATATGTATGTTTGTACATATATGTATATATACAGGAGAGAGGAAGCAATGACACTGAGTAGAGGAAAGGAAGGAAAGAAAGGAAAGGGCATATCAAAGGAATGGAAGAAGACAAAGGGAGAAGTAGAACAATGAAGTGAATGAAACCAAATGAAGTAACCAGGCATACAAAGACACATCTTCACATTCTCTCTCATATGTGGAATCCCAAAAGTGGTCACTGGAGAAGAGGGAGGATAAGGAGGGAGGGAAGGATGATAGGGAGAGGATAGGTAACTAGTACCAGTACCCAGTTTGACATGGGCAAATGCAGTCATAATATTCAATGTCCATATGCGAAAATGACCAGGTAACGTGAGGGGATGGGCAGAGTTGGAAGGGATGAGAATGAGGGAAGTGGTGACATTGATCAAAATATATTGTACTCATAAACTGTCATGTCAGATTAAAACCCATGATTCTAGAGACTTATACTTTATCCCACACATATACCAATTAAGTTTTAGGGATGAGATTGGAAGCATAGCTCAGGTTGTAGTGTGCCAGTCAGGGAGCATAAGTTATCAAGTTTGAGTCTCAGTCTTGGACCAAATTTTTTTAAAAGCTTTAGGGATCATGATTCTGAGCCAGCCAATAAAAGTTGGGCATGGTGGATGCACACCCATCAACCCAATTATTTGGCAAGCGTAAATAGGCAGATTGTGCTCTTGGCATGCCCCAGCATCAACATAAGATGGATTTGAAATGTAACAAAAGCCAAAAAGGGGTGATGGTTTTGTCCCAGTGGGAAAGTATCTGCCTAGCAACTACTTTGCATTCAAAACCCAGTACTGCAAAAAAATATCTATATGTATATAATAACTTTCAAAAACAGATTGTAGGAGATGATCTTTTGACCAAAGAACTGTCTTCTGTGATGGTGGAGAGGGTGGTTCCGGAGGAGGGGCTCTGGATGGACTGAGTGAGGGAGTGCTCCATGATTGACAGGTGTAGAGGAACCAGCTTGTCCATCACCATTGCCTGTGTTGAGTCTCAGGAAGACTCCTGATTGTGCTGACGCAATGTTGGCTGCCTGGGATAAGAATTTTGTGTGCTGGGTACCAAACATGGCCTACTGAGCCAGAGCTTTGGGTTTTCCTTACACAGAATTCATTTTTATACTAATTTTGAGTGGAGGCATGACTTGGCATAGGTCAGCATCAAGACAGATGATGCTTTCTAGAGGAAGCAGCAGGCAGGAAAGATGACGCTGTTAAGGCTGCTTTTAATCTGATCAAGCAGTATCCTAAGAATATGGCAGAATGAACCCTCCTTGTACAATTCATTGATGCCAATAAACAGGTGAAAAAGAAAGGTTGCTTTGGTTAGACTTTTAGTGGGCAAGTCTTGAAGACTCTTTATCAATTTAATCTATAAGCATGGATGAAAATTGGAGACATCATTATGAATTAATGTTTAGCTTGCTAATAGAGATAAGTGGATGCAAATAAATATGCAAATCTGCTGGGCTCAACACACACATATTTTGCTCTGTTAGCTCAAAGGGCCTCAAAGGGAAAAGTGCCCAGGTAGCCATATCCATAATTTCTTTCTTTTTTTTCTTCTTTTCTTTCTTTTTTATTTTTATTTATTTATTTATTTATTTTTGGTGCTGGTTGAACTGAAGGCCTGGGTGCTGTCCCTGAGAATTTTTACTAAAGGTTATTGCTCTATCTCTTGAGTCATAGCTCCACTTCTGGCTTTTTTTTTCTTGCAGTTAATTGGCGATAAGAGTCTCAAAGACTTTATTGCCTGGGCTGGCTTCAAACCACAATCTTCAGATCTCAGGCTCCTGAGTAGCTAGAATTATAGGTTTGAGCCACACCAGCACTGAGCTGTCTTGATTCTATCTCACAAGAATCTCAGTGGGACTTGCATGACTCCATTTATCTGTTGGTCATCTACTTTTTTTACTTCCTTTGAAGGAACTCCATTCATTTATGCCTGTGTAACCACTGAAAACATTGATCTGTACTAAGTTTTTAGGCCATCTGAAAAGAGGAACTAGCAATAAACAAAATATTCCGAGTAGTTCCAAAACCCCTGTCTTTTTCTCTTGGCACTAAGGATATTTTATACCCCACTCCCAAAGGAAAAAAAATCATCCACTAAAACTCCTCTTCAAAGATTTTCTTGAACTGGTTGACTCTTTAAGTGTAAATATTTTCTTGTTTTCTTCCTTAATTTTTGTCCCCTACTAAGCCTCAGTTTAAACTCAATGTCTACGATCTTTCTATGCCATTTTTCAGTTTTTGGTTGTTTGTCACTAATATTCGTAAGCTTCCTAATTTAATAACTTTGGAGTTAGTTTTCTCCTACCAAGATCTCCTCATATCATGGAGGCTTGAACTCAGGGTCTGGGTGCTGTCCGTTAGCTTTTTTTTTTTTTTTGCTCAAGGCTGGTGCTCCACCACTTGAGCCTCAGGCTTTCCTGCCTGGGCTGACTAAATGAGGATCCTCAGATCTCAGCCTCCTAAGTAACTATGATTTACAGGTAGGAACCAGCTTTATATCTATCTTTTTGTGCTACTAATGAAGTTGCTCATCGAAAACAACTTTCCATGTCTCCCTGCAAGCTGATATATTACTAGGCTTCTGTAATCTTATTTTGTAGGTCCTTCAACCATTTTTAAAAATACATTTGGCAAAGCTTTAGGTATTTTTGAGATGGTTATTCTCAGGAAGGTCTCATCTAAACCCAAGCCAACTTTCTTACTAAAAATAGCAATGGCAAGTAAACTGTTTCAAAATACTATATAGTTTGTCTATACAGATGGCACTTCCTGTTTTTTTTAATCCAAGTTAACTGGGCTTTAAATTTTTTCATAGTTTTTTTTTAAATTGTGTTCTCAAAGGAGTCAAATGAATAAATCTTGGATCTTGCAGTTCTCTTGTCATTTTTAGCTAATTATTCATTTATTTAATCTGTGGTACCTACTATAGGCAAACCTTGTGAGCTGTTGAAAGAAAAGTAGAGGACAAAACAGAAATTGCACTAAACACTGGTGGCTATTATACCGTGTTTTGTAGTTAATTTTCAGGATATACGTATAGCATTTGTGTTTTACTCTCAGGTAATATATCACCTAGTATCTCTAGTTCTTTGAGGGGGGAGGGGTTTTAGTTGTTTTAATCTTTTTTTTTTTTTTCCCTGTTGGTACTGGCTTGAACTAGGCATGAGTAATATCCCTTTTTTGGGCAAGACTGGTGCTCTACCAGTTGTGCCACAGATCGACTTCTGTCTTTTTTGGTGATTAACTTGAGATGAGGGTCTTACAGACTTTCCTGACTGGACCAGCTTTGAACTTGGATCCTCAGATCTCAGTCTCAGAGTAGCTAGGCTTACAGGTGTGAGCCATTGACACTCACCTAGCTTGTTTTTATATTTTTAAGTTGAAGAATCAATTAATCTCAGATGCACATATTTTAACTAAGAGTTTGTTTGTTTTTCCCACATAGATCTTTGGCAAGTTAGATGGGAGGCCAGCACCCTTTGAACACAGCCTTCCTTCTAGAACTTTCATCTAAAGGAATCTGTGAGCCCTCTCACCCATCCAGTTCTGGAATGTGTGTGACTCTTCACATTAGATTTTATTTAACTTCACTAGGAGAAAACAATGCTTGGAAGAGGGAACTCACATAATTTAGAACCAAACCCAATAATTACTTATCCTGTAGGGACAAAGGCTTCTATTAAATAGTTATCAGAAGAAGGATGAATAAGATTTAATTTCATTCTTAATAAGACTTTCTTGTTTAGATGTTTTCTGTCATTTGTTTCTTGGTAATGTAATGTTAAGAATAGGGAGTGACAATGTGCGGCCATATCTTTGGGTACAGGCTGAGACTTAAGCATTATTGATCGACATGTCCTCTTTAGCACTAGTAATAGAACATTGTGCATTAAAATTTCAATGATCCTTAACTTTAAAATTATAAATAATTCCTGATTCCGGCCTTCATCTCAAACATTTTCTTCAGTAGTGGATGTATTTTGAATAATCATTATTTACAGTGTAGAACAATGTGGTAATAGTCACTTTTGTGTGTGTGTGTGTGTGTGTGTGTGTGTGTGTGTGTGTATGCATGCATGGTGTGTGTGTGCATCATCCTTGAACTCAGGGCTTGGGTGCTGTCCCTGAGCTTTTGTGTTCAAAGCTACTGCTCTCCTACTTTGAGCCTCAGCACCATTTCCAGCTTTTTAGTAGTTAATTGGAGATCAGAATCTCACTGAGTTTCCTGCTGGGCTGGCTTTGAATGGTGACCCTTAGATCTCAGCCTCCTGAGTAGCTAGGATTACAGATGTGAGCCACCCATGTTGGTCAGACAGTTGCTCTTATTTATGGCAGTACCAAGCCTTTAAAAGTTAATGATAACATACTAGAAGAGTTTGGCTCTTATTTACTATGCAGTGATAACTCTTCAAACTCACAACTAACTTGGAAAAGAAAACAAGTGTAGCTGTCATGGCAGTGTCTTAGAGGGGCTAAGTGTTGCAAAAGAAGAATTCAGAGGGACCCCGCCCTGTGTGTGAGAACCTAGGCTTTGCTCTTGCAAGGAAGGCTGTAGATAAAGAAACAGTGGTCCTCTACCTCAGAGCATGGTGCCCAGGACACTGCTAGCCCAAGACTCTTGTAAAAGCCCCACAAGGTCAGCATTACCTAATGCTGAGATGCCTTTTCCCTTTGTCACTGACATTGCCAAATCCCTAGTGCGTGTGGTGCCTTTCTCTGCATGAATCAACACCGAGGAAACCAAACTGTACTGAAGGGACTGCATCCCTCGTGGGTGCACACGATTTATTTTCAAAAATTGAAGCCAGTGTCACTTAATGTCCCTGCTGAAACAGGACCTGTTATTATTTGAGTAACTCTCAAGCCTTGACCAAATGTTGTATTTATTATGTGAGATGGGAAAGGAACACAGAGAACTTGTGCTGTGTGTGTCCCAAAGTACACTGGCCTTTCCCTCGAGAAAACCCCTGGGATGTTTGAGTTGAAAGTTAAATTAGCTGTTTTATCATATCACACTTTTGGGGCTTTTTTCCTTGAATAAAACAACTGATGGTTCAGACTTAGGGACATGGTATGTTATTATAGGAACAGATAATAACAAACATTTGTTGACAGTGATAAAATTCTGATTTTCAAGTGATAGTTAAGGCTTTGAAGAATCAAGAGCCTGACAGCTTCCCAGTACTTAAAACTTTTTTTCCCAGATAATAGCAGTGGTGATATAATTAATATTTTAAAGTGTTTTTTTTAATGAAATGTGCTATTTGGAAGATCACCAAGTCAAATGGTCCATTATTTTCCAAATTATCAATGCGTGATTTTACAACTCATGCATAAGGAAAAGATGTGTTCAAAGTGCCAGACAGAGGCTGGGCTGTAGCTCAGAAGTAGAATGCTTGCTTAGTATGGGCAAGGCCCTGGGCTGCTGCTTCTGTATCACAAAAAGAAAAGGAAAGAAGGCTGGGAAGGTGGCTTAGTGGTCAAGTGCTTGCCTAGCATACATGAAACCCTGGTTTGATTCCTCAGTACCACATACACAGAAAAAGCTGAAAGTGGTGCTGTGACTCAAGTAGTAGAGTAGCGTTGTGCCACAGCAGCTCAGAGACAGTGCCCAGGACTGGCAAAAAAAAAAAAAGAAAGAAAGAAAAGAAAAAAGAAAGGAAAAGAAACACTAATGGATTTTAATAAAGAGTTTAATTCAATATTTGAATTAGTTTTAAGAACTAAGAATTTGAAAATTTTAATGAGATAGTTTCCAGATTCCACATTGCAACTATTCTAGTCAAGTTGGTATAGCTTCAAAAATAAATATCCTTCTGGACACTGTGGCTCAAGCACTTGTAATCTTAGCTTCCTAGAAAGTGAAGATAAGGATAGCAGTTCAAGGCTAGCTTTGCAAAAAAAAAAAAAAAAGTGTGATTTTTTAGCTCAGTGGTTCACACTTGTCATCCCAGCTACATCGGAAGAACAAATAGGAGGATCACAGTCCAGGCTTGCCTAGGAGGAAAAATGAAAGCAAAAATGGTTGGAGACCAAAGTAATGAAATACTTTGGTTAAGAAGCCCAAGGTGGGCTAGGAAGGTGGCTCAGTGGTAGAGCGCTTGCCTTGCATGCCTGAGGCCCTGGGTTCGATTCCTTAGCACCACATAAGCAAAAGAAAAAAGCCATAAGTGGCGCTGTGGCTCAAGTGGTAGAGTGCTAGCCTTGAGCTGAAGAACTGAGGGACAGCGCCCAGGCCCAGAGTTCAGGCCCCACGACCAGACCCCCCACACACAAAAAAGAAGCCCAAGGCTCTGAATAGTCTTGAACCCCAGTACTGCCAAAAGAAAAATAAAAGAATGTTCTCCATGACATGAAAAAGCTATTAAGCTGATGCTAGTGGCTTACCCCTGTAATCCTAGTTACTCAGGAGGATGAGATGGCAGAATCGCAGTTCAAAACCTGCTAGACAGGAAGCTCTGTGAGACTCATCTCCAATAAACCACCAGAAATACAGAAGTGGAGCTGTGGTTCAAGTGGTAGTGCACTAGCCATGAGCAAAAGAGCTCAGGGACAGCACCCAGACCCTGAGTTCAAGCCCCACAACTGACCAAAAATACATAAATAAGAAAAAGCTGTTAAGACACTCCTTGCCATGGTCTCCCTGAAAAGTGGATGTTAAATCCAAAATGTTAGGTGATATGACAAAATTAACAGGACTTAAGAAACAAAGGACTTCCACTCATCTGGTCAAATCACTACTAAATAAACCCCATGCTGTTGATCTCATGTATGGTGTATATGTGCACACCATAGGGAAACCAGGAGGACGACACAGAACTAGAGGAAATCAGGGAAAAACATACAACAGTGGGACCCATCAGCTATACTGGACATTGATCAAAGTGAACCAAGCAACTCAATGCAGTGATGGGAGGGAGGGAACAAGTGGGAAAGAGGGAACAGCTGATGCTATGCAAAACAAATGTAGATATCACCCAATGTGGAAGAAATAACTGTATCGCAAAGCTCATAGAACTCATAAATGTTATAGACCATGATAGACAATTTGTCCTATGAAAGTTAGAATGTGTTTGTATCTTTAACTGAGCTTCACTATCCCACAATACTGTGAAATTTGGGAAATTATGTAACCACTTAATCGCAATCAAACATTTGGGAAAAAAAAGACACTCCTTGCATCTCTAACTATATATTTTGTTGAGGCAACATTTACCTTGTGTAGTTCAGCCTGAACAACACGTCACAAGACCTTGCAGGTAGCAGCAGGTCTAAGAGTCTGGCCAGCTGCTGCCTTCTTTTAAGCCAATATTAACGAAAACTTCTCAAAGTGTAAAAGTTATCCTAATTTCTATGTTTGGGAAAATGTATTTATTTTTAATGAATTAATATATATTTTAATTTCTTAATGTCTAACATGGTACTTATGTATGGGCATTATTGTTATAGATACTTTGGGGTTCTCCTTATAAGGTTTTAGAGCACTAAGGAAAGAGAAGCATTATGTTCATCTTGAGTGGCCATTGTGTAAGGCAGACTTCAGTATCAGTTAAGGAAAATCCATGAAACACGATCTGGGAGACGAAGCAGCAAATACACATTCCCCCACCGCTTTGATTAGGATTGAGTAACAAAGATGGATATAGACAGCATCCGAAGGTGGCAGAAGGGAGAAAGAGTTTCCTTTTGGCACTTGTTAGCACTTATTCTTTGCCAAAAAGAAAAAGAAAAATAGGTCTTCTCATACTAGCAACATGGTCAACCTCAATTTCTGGGTCACAAAAGGCAGGGAGAATGGGGAGAATGGAGATTGCAGACCAAGAAGGGCATGGGCCACTTTTTCTCTAAGGGCCATTGAAATGTGCCCTATCGGTTGAACATCTGTTATGCACTTACAGACGGGAGTTTTATGTTAGTCAGCTCTGTGGCACAGTAACAACTAGCTGCAGTATCAACTTGCAAAGTAGAAAGGTTTCAGTCCCTGGTCTGTTGGCTCATTGCTTTGGGGTCTGCTACAAGACACTAAAGACACTAGTTATGATGAGAGGCAAATGACAGGCAAGTAAAGAGCCAGGGGAAATGGCTCTGGTCCCCCCTTCAATCCTCTTCAAGAGCATGACCTTTGTGACCTATTTTCCTTCCACTAGGCTCCACCCATTAAAGGTTCCTCAGCTTGTCAGTAATCCCACAAGCTGGTGTTAGAACCTTTTTCCCATGGCCCTTTAGGGTATACTTATTCAGACTATGACAGGTTTCCAGGGCAACCCTGATTTCTCAGGATGTTTCCCTCATAATAACATTAGAGCAGTATAAGAAGTATAAAAAATATCAAAAGCACACAGGCAAAAAGATCTCTTAGAGGACAAAGACCATGTGACAGTATTTTTTCTTCCTGGTAATGTAAGCAAGATGTCTTCTAGAGTCCAGTAAACCATGCACATCAGTGGCTACTGAAATGACAGTTCAGAGCAGTTGAAAGTGTGATCAGCAGCAAAAACAGTTCCCAAGGTGGGGCCATTCCTGCGAATGTCTTTGTATTGTCTGTGAGGGAAGTGGAGGTTGAGGAAGAAGTGGGACTTTTGGAGGGGCTCTCTGTGCCCTGTGGGATGTGGTACAGGGAAGGTGGGGACTGGGTGGGGGCTCCCTAGGGTGACCCACCCTCCTCCTGTGGATGCAGGGCTGGGCCTGGACTGCAAGAACAGTGTTTTGGTTTCAGATGCTGGTACGTGTAGTATGTGGTGCCTCAGATGCATTATTCACTCACCAGCAGTCTCTCCTTTCCCAGAAACATGATTCCGGTGACAGAATTCCGGCAGTTCTCGGAGCAGCAGCCTGCCTTTCGGGTGCTGAAGCCGTGGTGGGACGTGTTTACCGATTACCTGTCGGTGGCCATGCTGATGATTGGCGTGTTTGGATGTACTCTACAGGTGGGTGCCTGCCCGGGGTGGAGGCGGGGCTGGGGCAAGACGCCAGGGCAGTGAGACCTCTTCAGAGAGCCAGCTCTGTGGGGACAGCATGCAGCTCAGTCGCTGAGCCCTTGTCTAGACTGAGGCCCTGGGTTCCATCTCCATCACCACAGAAAAGGGCCAAAGACAAGCTGGGCACCGGTGGCTCACGCCTGTCATCCTAGCTACTCAGGAGGCTGAGATCTGAGGATCACGGTTCAAAGACAGTTTGGGCAGGAAAGTCCGTGAGACTCATCTCCAGTAAACCACCAGAAAACCAGAAGTGGTGCTATGGCTCAAGTGAAGAACTGAGGGGCAGCGCCCAGGCCCAGAGTTCAAGCCCCACCACCGGCAAAAAAAAAAAAAAAAAAAAGGCCAAAGACACTTCGCTGTTTGATTGAGTGTTTTTTGGTTTTGGGTTTTTTTTTTTTTTGAAGTGTGAAAATATTACTCGTGTCTGTTTGTAAATGACATTTGTCATCCTGTCAGGAGTCCAATATTTGCTTATTTACTAGGCATTTCTAATAAGGTAAATGGGGAACTTACAAGACTCCGTCCACTCAAGTAAGGATTAATGTTGCTAACACCAGAGCATTCTGTATATTTCAGAGTTTGCTTCACAGTGAGGTATAGTATGGACACTCACAATGCCATGTCAATTGAGAAATATAGTGTGTAATACTATAGATTACATCTTTATATAGGGCATGTGTACTATATAGCATCTTTGCTATATTATATATTTATGTAATATGTTATACAGGATATAATATAATATCCTATATAATATGTTAACATATTATATATTTATGTATTTTATAATTTATATATAATTATATATTTCTATATGTAATATATTTATATTGATACTATAAAATACTATATTATAAAATAATACAAATACTGTATTATAAAATACTATAATATATAGCATATATCATAGTATAATATGATAAATGCTATCTATTATAATACATCTATATGTATTATAAGGTTTTTGGATGAACTGATATCTTGGTGAGATATCATTATTTTACCTCATATTTAGTTCTGAATTAAAATGGAATCCAATCAAAATATATTCTGTATAAATGCTGTGTATCTGCCCATTAAGTCCTGAAGTATTTTACATAGCTGCTATGTGCTGGCCACCACGCTTAGGGGACTTAGTGCCCTTACAACCAGAAGAAGCTGTGTAGCAAGTGTCCACAGACATTCCACTCTGCTGGGAAATAATACAAAAGGTAATGAATGGTTACATTAAAACTTAGAGAAGCAGCTGGAGATAGGGAGGAAGAAGAACTGGGATCTTTGGACCTTTGAACCTTTGAGAGACTGTCAGTAGAACTGGCACAGGTTTCATACTATTTGTGTGTGCTCTTCCTGGAAGTGGATTCTGCCTCTGGGAAGGTCATGAGAGAGATGATGTCAGCTGTGTCAGCTACACAGCGGGGAAGAATGAAGAGAAGGGAAACCACGGGGGAAGCAGAGAGGCCTCTTGGGAGGCTGGAAAAGGGGTAGCTGTAAGGAAGACACCTTAGAGCTGAAGGAAAGTGTGGTAGAGTTTTCAGCCAAGTCACAGAAAAGTAGAAAGAAGACCCCTTAGAAAAGCTTAGTTTCGGCTAGCGGTAGGGGAGGGGAGGGGGGGCCTGGAGAGGGAAGGGGGAGTGCAGGGGTGGGGAGATGGGAAGGGATGGGAAGGGGAAACATGCCCATGTAATTGTAACCCCTCTGTATGGTATTTTCACAATTAAAAAAAAAGTTTAGTTTTAGTGGGGGGAAAACTGGATAAAAGTTTAAATAGAGATAGTATAGTGACTATGACCTTTAAGGTGGTCACCCAGAAGAGCAAAGAACAGACCAATACATTTGACAGTGTGGAAATCACAGCGCTACATGGCCACCTTCGCTGCTTCTATGTGTTTGGCATGTTCATGGACACTTTGTGCATATTGTAAGTCATTTCTTCTCATGACAAGTCTAAGATTATTTTCCCAAGGCACAGAAGTTAACGGCCCAAGGTGGATAACAAAGCCTTATTCAAACCCAGGCAGTTTGGATCCAGGGTGCATTTCTGTGGTCACCGAAAACATTTTCCCCTCCCCACCCAAGAAAAGAAAGGCCCCAGTGAGAAGCTAGAGTCTGAAAGAGAGAAACAGCATTCATTTATTCATAAATAAGTTTATTCATAGATAGTTGAAGAATCTTACTGTGTGTCAGGTTTTGTTCTACTAAGAACTGTTGATAAAGGAGGGGGAAAAATCAAAGATAAATCCCCATACTCTTGAAATTCTGTAGAGAAAGAAGTGAGTAGATAAGGAAGATTAATAAGCCATACACAATGATTTCCTGGGGATCTATCTTAAAATTCTCCAGCGAATGCTTGAAACTGTATTATTCAACCTCGTGTTTTTCTGTTGTTTGTTCTTACCATGGATCTTAGAAATCTGCATAAATGAGCTGGGCTTTGGTGGCTCACACTGAAATCCTAGCTCCTCCAGAGGTTGAGATCTAAGGATCTTGGTTCAAAGCCAATCCAAACAGGAAAGTCCATGAGACTCTTATCTCCAATTAACTACCCAAAAAGCCAGAAGTAGAGCTGTAAGCTCAAATGTAAGTAAAATAGCTCAATGATGTTGCCCAGGCTCTGAGTTCAAGCCCCAATACAAGAAGGGAAGAAAGAAAAGAAAAGAGAAAGAAGAAAGAAAAAGACAAAGAGTGAAAGAGAAAGAAATCTGAATGTGGATTTTAATTGAAAATCTTCTCATTTATCTTTTCACTTTAAGGAAGCACTTTACGTCTTTGGCATATCTGATTTGCCAACATCAAATACTTTTGTGCTGTGTATCCTTTTTAAACGACAAGTATCACTTAAACACAACTGAGAGACCTGAACAATCAGTCTGAACCCAAGATGGTTGCTAAGCAACTAATCTCATGGGACCCGGAAGGACATGCAATTTTAACTTTATGAATTGTTTGCCTCTGAAATTTTCCATTTAATATTTTTGGACCACCATTGACCCTGGGGTAGCTGAAACCAGAGAAGAGAAACCATGAACAGAAAGTGATTGCTTGGAACTACATGTTGCAAGGTGAAAAGGACAATGGAAAAACAAAAATGGAAATAAAGCATACTTAAAGGGAGTAGGTGGTCCCAGTTGGTCAGATATGACTTTTAGCTGAGGAATTGAAGGAAGATTGGCACTGAGTCATAGCAGATATTCCAGAAGAGCCTTCCAGACAGAAAGAACAGCAAGAGCAAGGGTCAGAAAGACAAAGTGTCAACGTGTGGACCCCTCACTTTCTGCAGAATTTGACTGTGTGTGTGTGTGTGTGTGTGTGTGTGTGTGTGTGTACACCTCAGCTCTGTTTCCCTGGAGACCTGACAGAGGTAGAATGTGAACTGTGTTGCTAAGCAACAATACTCATGGTATAAATGACCACTAATTGGTCAGATGTATCTGGGTTGAGAGAATGATAAAAATGCCAAGTAGGAAGCTAAATCATTGGACTGCTGTGGTTTGTGTGACCTTATATGTAGGCATGTCCCTTGATACATCACATGTGTGTGAGAAGTGATATTGAATGCTCCATGAGGGTTAAGTGTGGTAGGTCCTAAGTCTATTTTTCTTTGTGCCTGAGAACAGAGAGGGAGTAGATGCTCAGCTCATTTCTGGGCAGCAGAATAAGCCACTACCTGGACAGTTGTGAAGACTTTCCCCCAAAGAGTCCTGACACTTTCTAAGTGATTCTGGTGACATAGGAAGTTTGTGACAATCTTCTCAGTCTGAACAAGCAAGCAGGGGTTGAAGGAGAAGCTAGGGACCAGTATATTAAAGCAGGTGCCAGACTGTAGCAGTCCCATCAGCCAACAGCCCAGGGCTTTTCTCTGATTTAAATGGGACGTGCTTGAAGGATTCTGAGCAAAGGGTTGTCATGATCTGCTGTTTTAGTAAAAACACTCCAGCTGTTGGGCATATAATGTATTGCTGTATGTATGGTGGTGCATGCCTATAATCCCAGCACCCAGGAGTAGAGACAGGAAGATCATGAGTCCTAGGCTAGGCTGGACTATGTAGTGAGACTTTGTCTTAAAAAAACCAGCTAAGGCCAGCCTGGGCAAACATGAGACCCTGTTTGAAAAAAATAACAAAAATCAAGGACCAGTAATGTTGCTCAGTGGTACAGAATTTACCTAGCAATATGGAAGTTCCTGGGTTTAATCCCTAGCATTAGCTAGCTAGATAGCTAGCTAGATAGCTAGATGGTAGAAAACTAGGTGGTAGGTTGATGAGGTAGATGGATAGATAGATAGCTACAGATTGATAGATGATATTGGTAGATACATAGATGGATAATAGAGATAGATTGACAGAGATAGAAAGATAGATTTACTTGGAAATATAAATAGATGATAGGGATAGGTACGTAGATAGGCAGGCAGGCAGACAGACAGATAGACAGACAGACAGACAGACAGATAGACAGACAGACAAAGGGGAAAGGGAGGGATTTTGGAAAGCTAGTGTACTAATTAAGGAAGAGAAGAATCCAGGAGCTTAGACATGGATGGAAGTGGTAATTTGGGATATATTTTGAAGGAAAAGCCACCAAGATCTGCTGCAAGATAAAATGTTAAATGTGACAACAAAAGGACATCAAAGATGACCCTTAGATTTGTAGGCCTGAAAGCTTTTTTTCTTAAATAATTTTTGGGGGGTCGGTCATGGGGCCTGAACTCTGGGCCTGGGCACTGTCCCTCAGCTCTTCAGCTCAAGGCTAGTGCTCTACCACTTGAGCCACAGCGCCACTTCCAGATTTTTTCTTTTTGCTTATGTGGTGCTGAGGAATTGAACCCAGGGCCTCATGCATGCAAGGCAAGCGCTCTACCACTGAGCCACCTTCCCAGCCCTTCTTAAATAATGTTTTATTGAGATTAAGTGATTACATAAATTTCACAAATTTCACAGAATTGTGGGACAGTGATACTTAAAGTCACAAATACATTTTAACGTTCACAAGGCAAATTGTTATCATGGTCTATAAAGTTTGTGGATTCTATCAGCTTTGACAAGTGAGATGTCTGTGAACCATCCAGATAAGCAGGTGGCTGTTAGACTCAGGATTCAGGTTTAGAGATGAATCTTCTGGAGGGAGGGACGGATCAGGACCCACGTGGAAGGAGCCCCTGGATTGGGGGGAAGAAGGTATCTTCTACCACCCTGGAAGTGATAGCTGTTGTACTTGGAAGAGGGGCGGAGAGATGGAGATGACACCATCCCATTTCGTGCTTCTCTGTGAGGCAGAAAGCAGCAGCAAGTCTGCTGCAAGATTGTCCGGGAGGGAGGGAGCTGGGAATGGGGACAGGAAGGTGTAGAGGACTGGGGGCCTAAAGGAAAAAGAGCCAAGACAGAATGGCGTGCTGGGGATGTAAGCAGAGGTGACAGCACAGCAGGACTGTAAATCTGTCCCCAGTTTGTGACTGTGCCCGGCTTTCAGCAGAGCTGCAGGGCTGTACACCAAGCCCAGGGGAGCAGTTCTCAGGTTTGCTTTTGCCAGGGCTGGAGGAGGTACGGAAAAAGGCAAGGACACAGTCAGTCAATAAGGACAAGTAATGAACTGGGAACCAAGTGGATAAAAATGAGAGGGTCTCTAGTGGACATTGCCTAAGAGAGATGGGTGACTGGCCCTCAGTCAGAGCTCTTGTTCTGTAGCACAGCCCTGCAACCACTGCTGCCATACAGAAGCTGTAAGAACACCCCACGGACCACTCTGACTCCACCCTATCGCCTCTCATGTAAGATATGTTACCGAGGTGGGGCCTTTTCATCTTGAGAGCCTTTAAAAAGAAATCCCACGCCCCTTGTCTGAGTATACACAGTGCAGTCTGTGATGCCAGCGTTCTGAGAAATGTGTCTATGCTGTCAGAATACAGGATACAGAATACAGGGCTGAGAATTCGTAGGGGATGGAACATTTGAGCCCCAATTCCTTGCTCCAATCCCTTCCTCCTTTGCATGGTGCAAGGTACATGATGCTGAACCCAAACCCCACAGTGCAACAGGCTCCCTTTACAAAGGTGATCCTCTAAAGATGACAGAAATACCCAGGCAGTACTTTCTTACGTGAGGACACTGTCATGTGCCTCAGGAACATTAGGAATGCAAAGTTAGGACTTGAGATGAGCAGAGTCTCAAGGAATATAGAATATGAAATTCAGAACCCAACAATCTTGGGTTCTTAGGACAAATGTGGGTTTGAATCTTCCTATCCTGAATGTGAATCACACTGGCATTGAGTAACAGATGGAAGACCTGGTCTGTGTGCAGTCTTACATCCCCAGGATGAACCTGTGGATGTAGAATAAGTTCCACTTCTCAGTTGAGGATTTGGAAGTATAAAAGGTTGGGTAACTTATACCAGATTCAAAAAGAACATAGCCAGGAATCAGATCGCAGGCACACCCTAGCATGTGCCGTCCTCCCCAGTGCACAGCTCTCAAGTATTATGGAAGCATTACGGTCGCCCAAATTGCATAGTCAAAGTTTGGTTTGTGACACACTATTTTAAACAAGTGTAAAATGAACTAAAATGGGAAGATATAAAGTTTTAAAAAGTATCAGTTTGCTAAGTTAGAAATTAGGTTTTCTAAAGGCTATTCATTACATGCTGCTAGAAAAAAAGCAATTTCTATAGTAAACATTAATGAAAAAAACAAATAACACGGTATAAATAATTGAGGAAAGTAAAGCCACCCAAGATCTATATTGCAAATGCAAGCACTCCTCCTCAGGAAAGGAATTTAAGCTCTTATTTCAGCTCTGCTATGATAATCCTGTGAAGTGGCTTAATGGCTGATAACTTTTGACAAAGCATTCTCTGTAAAGCTTAAATTCCTTTTTAATTTCCAAAATGATATTAAAATAGTTGAAATATAGTTTGTGCCTTGATCTTTTCCTTTGGGGAAAAAAAAGGTATAAACACATTCTTTTGGATCTTACGAAGCAAGTTAATTCCTAGGTCTGAAAATACAACAAAGCAAAGTCTAAGATAGAAATAGAGGCTTCAAGCTGGGCACCGATGGCTCATACCTGTAATCCTAGCTACTCAGGAGGCGAGATCTGAGGATTGCAGTTGAAAGCCATCCTAGGCAAGAAAGTCCATTAAACCACCAGAAAACCAGAAGTAGCACTGTGGCTCAAGTGGTAGAGCGCTTGCCTTGAGCTGAAGAGCTCAGGGACAGTTCCCAGGACCAGAGTTCAAGTCCATGACCAACACTCCCCCCAAAAAAACAACAGGGGCTTCACTCTACTTATGATAAATGATAAATTGATCACAATAAAGTGGTCATCCAACAGCTTGAGTATTTTTTTAATTTCAGATAATAGTTGATTATCTGGTTATCTGTCTACTCCTTAAATGTGGCATACTAGCCAGGTACCAGTAGCTCACACCTGTAATCATAGCTACTCAGGAGGTTGAGATCTGAGGATCATGGTTCAAAGCCAACCCAGACAAGAAAGTCCATGAGTCTTTTGCCTCCAATTAAACACTAAAAAGCCAAAAGTGGAGATGTGGCTTAAGTGGTAGAGTGCTCACCTTGAGCACAAAAAACTCAGGGTTAGCACCCAGACCCTGAGTTCAAGACCCAAGACTGGCACCAAAACAAAAAAAAAGTGGTATACATATAGATCTAATACAGTGAAGCTTTGAAAACACTGGGAATGGAGTCTATGTGTTTTTGTTGTTGTTGTTTTGGGGGGTTATTTTGGTGGTGGTGGTTATGGGGCTTTAACTCTGGGCCTGAGTGTTGTCCCTGAGCTCTTTAGCTCAAGGCTAGTACCCTACCACTTTGAGCCATAGAGCCACTTCCAGTTTTCTGGTAGTTAATTGGAGATCAGAGTCTCATGGACTTTGCTCACAGGCTGGCTTTGAACCATGATCCCCAGATCTCAGCCTCCTGAGTAGCTACGATTACAGGTGTGAGCCACCTCTGGTCTAGTGAGACTTTTATCTGTTGTAGGGATGTTTGTTGATTCTTTCTTGCTGTGATGTAAAAGGATTATAATCCTTACTTGTGTTGCTCATCTGATTAATCTTAAGTCATTTCCACCCCAGTAGCTATTTTCAAAGTTGCTATGGAATAAAAGCGTGTATAAAGTGCATTCCTTAGATTACATCTGTCCACACAAGAAACAAACACAAATTGTGTAAGCCAGGAGAACCTTAGCGGTATGCATATCCTATTCCTGTACAGGCATACCCTCTGTGGGATCAGTAGTATAAACACCCAGCTTCATGCTATAAACATCACTAGTCCCAAACCCAACACATTCAATAAGAGAGACCAAATCCTAAACGGCTAGCATGTGGCTTCCTGGAAAAATCAGATTGCTTCAGATCTCTGCTTGCTGACCAGGTTATCTTATTATGACCAAAGCCATAACAGCCCCAGGCAGACTGTGATAAATATAGTTAGCTGTTAAAAACCAGACACAGGAATTAGAGAAATGGAAGCCCCTGGGAACCTGCCTTGTGATTGTTACACAGGAAAGACATTTCCTGCTTTCTGAATTGGGGGTGGGAGCACAAGACAAGAGAATTATTTCAGTGACCATCTTAAAAAAAACAATCTGGGTAGAGTTCATTCAGACATCAAGAGAGTGCCAGCCAAACACCCCAGCGAGTTTGGGGTCCTGAGCTCGAGGTCAGGGTTAATCCCCATACTGATTTCTGTAACAGGCTGACATTCACTTTTCCTTCTCTAATAGGGTGTTCCTCAGTCCATCAGGCAAATGGTCGTAGGTAAAAAAAATGCTCATGGAGCCATTCACTAGAACACACAGGTAGAAGAAATGGGAGTTCAGAGGGATTTCAAAGGATTTTGTTTCGTGGACTTGTGTGTGGAGTTTGTGTGTAGACTTCTTGCTTTTCCCCTCCTACAGTCCTGAGATTTCTAATCAATCCTTTTTTTTTTTGACACATTTGAATTTTGAGGAGGTTCATGAATTCTTACTTTGATTCTTACTTAGCTTTAGGGTAACTTTCATAATACCAGTGAGAATGGAAATGACCCCTTCCCCCCCACCTCTCCCCCCCCCCGTATATTTAAAATGAAGACAGCATCTGTGATGTGTTTTATAAAGTTCTTGTGTCCCTGTTACACATCGTCATTCTCCTTGGGCTTTGGAGAATATGCAACCAAAAAAACATTTATTTGGAAGGGGAAAATAATCACAAAGATAAGCCTCCTCCATGTCTGTAGGGGTGGTAGAGAATGCTGTGGGGGGAAAAACATTTATTTCAAAACCAGGTACACCTAGTAACAAAACATTCCTTAGTTAGGACCTCTTCCTTCTAATGCTTCTTTGAAACCGATAACCTTTTATCTTCCCTAGAACTTTGCTTCTTGCCATCTATCACCTTGACAACTTAATGTGGAGTAAATTCCTGGTTCCAAGAATAATATATGAGTCGCCTCTCACCTCCCTCTCTTGTGTTTCACACACGGCAGGAATCTAAATTCTATTCTAGGGTCATTTGAGACTTTAATCTTACCTTTATGGGTTGATAGGATCTTATGAATAATACATCTTTTTTCCCTTAAGCTGTATCAAAGCACTGAGTAACAGACCTTTGTCCATGGGAAGAAAAGTGAGGTTTATTATCTATTAGTCTCTGTTATTGTTTCTGTGTGCACGTCATCTACTTAAATATCTCTATTAAATATATTTACTATTAAATACGGGGTCAGGGCTCATGATGTAAAGATCCCAACTCCCCAATCTTCTATTATGTCATTCTACCACATCTGCCCCCATTTTGTTCCTTTCCAAGCCCTCTCTTTCCCTTCCCCCAAGAACACATAGCACAGGGCTGAAGATGTGGCTTAGTGGTACTGCTCCAGTCTAGCAAGTATGAGGCCCTGAATTCAAACCCCAGTGGGGTGTGTCCTCATTAGGCTAACATGAGGATCACATTTTAATTGTAGGCTAGGAAGTTTCTAGGTTCTGTCTGGAGCCTTTCATTTACTATAATGAATGCTGTTTCTTCACATATACTAGTTTTTCTTTGTAAAATCGTGGATTTTGTTATGTTTATAATTCCTGTCATTTTAGAATATCTTTCATACAGTTAAAAAATGAAAAAAAAGGTTTCCAACTAGAAAGATATGAACCAACTAAACGGTTTAAGAAAACATACCATACCAATGAAACTGGCAAGAGAAACTAAGCATCTAGAAAGTAAGCTAACCAAGAATAGATAAGGCCTTCATAGTTGTCTTATAAATGACATATATCACAATTTTGATAGGTGGAAAACACTTGTTTTGGATAGCACAGAATTCACATTACAAAGACACCCAGATTTCATAAATTATACCTTCATAGTACTGATACTTTTCTATACAGTTATAAGCACTAGGTTTTGACAACAGAAAACTTTGTCCTCAAATGTGTTTGTTGTTGCAGTATAGAAATGAACATAGGTCTTCCTAAAACTGCATAATTGCTCTATGGGTAACTATAAAAATATACTGAGTTAAAAAAAAAGAAAGTCTAATCAAGTCTACCTGAGAAATTCAAGGTCCTTGATAGTCTATACTAAATGATTGTAAGAAATAAATTGTATCATGGGGTGGGGGAAGCAGTATGTGGGATAACAAAGGATGAGATTTGTGGGACAAGGCAAAAATTCCATGAATTTTAACATGGAGGTTTCTAGCAAATAATGACATCTTAAATATATAATTAGTAGCACTCTGTTTCTAAGAATAAAGGCGTAAGCCAGGCATGGGTGGCTCACATGTATAATCCTAGCTTTTGGAGAGGTTGAGATCTGAGGATCAAGATTCAAAGCCTGCCTAGGCAGAAAAGTCCATGAGACTCTTACCTCCATTTATCCAGCAAAAAGTCAGATGTGGAGCTGTGGCTCAAGTGGTAGAGCATTAACCTTGAACACAAAAGCTCAGAGACAGCACCCAGGACTCCCACTAACTAAATAAATAAGGGGCTGGGAAGGTGGCTTAGTGGTAGAGTGCTTGCCTAGCACACATAAAGCCCTGGGTTCAATTCCTTAGTATCCATACACAGAAAAAGCCAGAAGTGGTGATGTGGCTCAAGTGGTAAAGTGCTAGCCTTGAGCACAGAGAGGCTCAGAGACAGAGCCCAGGCCCTGAGTTCAAGCCTCAGGACTGGCAGAAAAAAAATTATCTAAATAAATAAAGGCATAATGGCTTTTAAACACAGTGACTCTTTTCATCCTGTAACAGCAAATTCAATAGATGATCTTTTCTAAGAAATGGGGCGGGCATCAGTGGCTCATGCCTATAATCCTAGCTACTCAGGAGGCTGAGATCTGAGGATTGCGGTTCAAAGCCAGCCCAGGCAGGAAAGTCTGTGAGATTCTCATCTTCAATAAACCAATAGGAAAACAGAAGTGACACTGTGGCTCAAGTGGTAGAGTGCTCACCTTAAGCTGAAGAGTACAGGGACAGCATCCAGGCCCAGAGTTCAAGCCCCATAACTGATACACACACACACACCCCAAAAAAAAGATAAAGAGATGGGAAGAACTGTCAATATCAGGGCCAGCTGGTTTACAATTGAATCATCAGTTCCCTTCTCAAGGTATATCAGTACTTATAAGCTGGAGGAGGGCTGGGAAGGTGGTTCAGTGGTTACCTTGCATTGCATGAGGCCCTGGGTTCGATTCCTCAGCACCACATAAGCAAAAAAAGCTGGAAGTGGTGCTGTGGCTCAAGTGGTAGAGCACTAACCTTGAGCTGAAGAGCTGAGGGACAGCGCCCAGGCCCAGAGTTCAGGCCACAGGACCAACAACAACAACAAAAAAAGCTGGAGGAAATTCTTCGTACCGTTCTCAAAGTAGGGGCTGTGTGAACTTCACATAAGTTACCTCCTTATTTGTGATGCTGATGCTTAAGTTTGTAATATATTGATAGCCTAAGGCAACATGCTTCCTATGTTGTAGAGACAGACCCTTCTGGAACACTTTCGTGATTGCATCAGGCCCTTACTTTTATATCTTCAGAAATTTTATTCTCCAACCCTAAATTGCTTGTCTAAAAAAACAGGCCATGAGCTAGCCATCTCATCAGTTTCTGCTGGATCAGTTCCAAGAAGAAAAACTAAATTTCTCTCCCAAACTCCAGAGAAGTGCCTGGTTTTTCTGAGCCCCAGTTTAGTAAAAAAACAAAAAGAACAATTCAGGTATTTCCATTTCACAGATTTCTTGTGGGGGAAAAAATCTGATAAAATGTAGATTTATTAGTTTTAGTCTCTACAAACTTGAAAATATCTTCTTATTGTGAGTAATCTCCAGTCATGTGTGATTGGCGGGGTCTCTGTTGATCAGAGATTGAGAGAGGTTTAAGATCTTAGGACCAAATGCTCAAATACGCTTTCCCAGAAGCCACTGCAGGAGATACGCAACCACCGAGGACAAAATCAGGCAGCACAACATCGAATGCTAAGGCTCTTGCCCCAAATGCCATGAGTAATGTTCTCCTGGGGCCCTGAACCACACTATAGGTAAATCAGAAGGACTTCTTTGTCCTGGAAATCCCAGAAGGAGATGGGGGCTGAAAGAATACTTCTTAACCTCTTTTTCTACGCAGTAATTTCTGCCATGATCAGAGAAAAAGAAAAATCGGTAAGATGAGATCTGATAGAAGAGGAAAAGATAAGGGGGAGAGGGAAAAGAGTGAAAAGCAAAGGGGGAAGGTGGATCCCCATCTCTTGATTCTCCCTGAAGCCCACCCGAGCTTTCCTCTTCAGACCCTCCCAGCTCCACACCCATTCGCACATGTCAGCCCGGGACTAGATGTAGCGTAAGGTCACTTTTCTAGCAACTGCGAGCCCCTGGATTGGATCTGTAGCCTTCTGCTTACCACCTCCCAAAGGGACTCCAACGAAGGCATGCGTACAGCTTCCAAACAGACTGATCCCGTGGGAAATCCTGCCACTTGTGACAAGGTTGAGCCCTTGTCCTTAACAGCTGCCTTCTCTATTGACCCTGGTGGTCACAAACAAGTGCCTCATAGTTGCCATAGCGTCTCCCTTACATCTCCTGTGACGTAATGAAAGTGCAATGTTCTCTCTTCTGAGCATTACCGACTCTCTTCCCATAGATTGGATCCCAGCCTGACAGCTGGCCCCGTGTCACACTCTGAGTGTTTTATAAGTATGGCTCTTTCCTTCGTAATTGTAAGTTACTTGTTAGAAAACTACTTCTAGAATATTTTTTCTCCCCGGCTTAGTTGGATGCTTCCAATATCTCTTTATGGTGTGAGCACGTGGTGAAGAGTACAGGTGATTTGTTTCTCCAGCTCCTTTCATCCCTCATTCCTGCTGGCAGATGGGGCCTGTGGTCAGCTGATGCCTGTCGTCAGCTGAGTGCAGAACTGAGATTTCAGGCCCACATTGCACATTGCATCTTTGATACAAGTTTTTTTTTTCAATATCATTTCTATAATCGTAAGTATAAGGAAATATTTTAAACTCTCCAAACAAGTAAAAGAAGTGATGCTTGTTATTCATCAGAGAGTATGTGTTCCCTTCTAGTTTAATTTTCATACATCTGTTGAGTTATCTCACAGAGCTCTTTTATTTTGAAAGGGCTGCTGCATCCCACTTAAATTTCCACAGATCCAATCATTTGCTAGTTCATGGACTTAGGGAAAATTGCTATGAAGTACAAGGAAAAAAGATAGCTTCAAGACTCACTCCTGAACCTTTAAAAAAATTTCCCTCTTCACTCCTTATTTGTTGTGGAACAGACTTCTTCAAAATAAGGGAGTACACAGCTAACATACAAGAAATAAAAACATCCTTGCTGTCTGGTGAGTGCAAAGCTAATCAAGGGCTGGCAGGATGATGCATGATGGTTGGGTGTATTATCATCTTCACCCTCAGAAAAGTTGTGTCAGCATTCACTAGGATGGGAGAATTATACTTAGGGATCAAAGTATCAAACCACAGACCACACACGTGATGATGACAAGCTTCTGTTTTCCCATAGGGAGAAGCAGTGTGTCTCAGACATGCCACGGTCTTTGTGGATCTTAAGGGAATCAGCACTCTGTACTGGCTTTAGGAATCCCTAGGCTGGTATTAGTTGGCAGTTGGGAAGATGTGTGAAATGAGAGGAAGGTATCACAGCCAGACCCCCCCCCCCAGATACTCACAGCATCCTTGCGGAGACAGCAGTGTTTGTTCACCTGCTATTTATTGTATCCCACTTTGTACCAGGAAATGAAACCGAAACATGGTGCTTGCCCCTCACAAGCTCCTTGGTCCTCATTGATATGCTTGCTTTGTGTAATAATGACTTAGCAAGTTATCTCAAACTGATGGCATTTAGTGCTCCTCAAGCACAGGAATGTCTGATGCTAGATAACTCAAGAAGATTTGCCTGATGTCGGGTATCAAGAAAACTCATAGAAAATGTTATTTTTGTTATATTCTATCTTTGAGGGGGGAAAACCCCCATAGAGTCAGGGATCCAGATTTTTATGCATTCATCCTTCCCAGCTAGTCAATGATTTTCCTCAAGGAAATAGAACACACTCTCTGCCTGAAGGAATTTCAGGATCTGTTTAGTTTTTTTTCCTTTTTCCTTGTAATTAATAATACTAAAACTTAAAAAAATTAAAATTTTGGGTTTATTTTATTTTACTTTATTGTGGGGTTAGGGATCAAACTCGGATGTCACACATAGTAGGGAGAACTAATATCCTAGCCCTTGGTGTTTGTGAACAAACACCTTAAAATCTGGCAATTTGCTCTAGACTATTCTTCTTCTCTCTTCCTTCTCTGGGTCTAAACTTCCTCTATGCACATTGTATCATTTCCTGGTTAGCAAGTAAGCTTTAAATATCATAGTTAAAAGGTCTAGACAATAGAATGTTATCCAGTGCTATTGAGAAAAAAAAATGAGCTGTCAAATGATAAAAAGACAGAGTCACTTGAATGCATATTCCTAGGAAAGAGGACAATGTAAAAAGGCTACAGCTATATGATGTGAGAAAGGCAAACTGTGGAGACAGAAGGCCGGTGATTGTGTAGAGGGCAGGGGAGGAGAGGGTGAATAGGAAGAGAACACAGATCATGTTTAGGACAATAGAACTTGTCTCTAGGAAAGCATAATGATGAATAAATATGTCATACTTGTGTGTGTACATGTGTGTGTATGTATGTGTGTGTGTGCGTGTGCGCAGTGGTATTGGGGCTTGAACTCAGGGCTTGGGTGTTGTCCCTTAGCTATTTTCCCTCAAGGCTGCTACTCTACCACTTGAGCCACAGCTCCACTTCCACCTTTTTGCTGGTTCATTGGAGTTGAGTTTCACAGACCATTGTGCCCAGGCTGGCTTTGAACCGTGATCCTCAGATCTTAGCCTCCTGAGTTCTAGGATTTGAGTCACCAGTCCCAGCCTGTCATTGGTCATCTATCCAGCCAGACCCATAGAGTCCACAACCGGAGTGAACTCCCATATGACCTATGCACTTTGGAGATAATGGTGTGTCAGTGCAGGTTCATTGCACTCTGTGAGAGATGTTGGTAATGGCCAGCCTACTGGGAGGTAGGGAGAGGGAGATTGGTACGAGGAGGTGCATAACAGGTTGCTGTACCTTCCAGATTTTGCTGTGAGCCTAAAAGTGCTCCCAATTAAAAAAACAAACAACCAGTCTTTAAAAAACAGAAGGGGAGGAGATGGCGTGTGTGCAGCAGGCAGGAAATGCCGCCGCGCACTTGCAGCTTTGCTTTTCCATTTCCCCTGGAGACGAGAGCTGTGTTTGTCCTGGTGATGGTGCTGCAGCATTGTGCTTCTCACGCATGGCTATTTTTGTGCTCCAGTGGTGATTGCCTTCAAATATACAGCATTAGACTCGGAGCATCAGACATGTGCTAACTCCAAAAGCATTTGGATGCACGCTTCTTTACAGGCTTCTTCCCTCCCCTGCCTTTTCAACTGCCTTTCCTTTCTTCTCAGGGTATTTGTGCTGCTTAAAGTATTGTCCACAGTTGGGCACGAGCATGGGGGGCTCACACCAGCTTCATTTGGTGACTTCATTTGGTTCTTGAAGTTTCACATTTATATGCGATCCTGGGGAATGGGAAGGTCAGAACTTTGTGGGTTCCAAAGACAGAAGCATTTATGAAAGAGAGGAGGAAAAAAAGGACTGGAAAGATGGACTGTCATTTCTCCTGGGACAGAAGTAGAAGGAAAATAACGTGTGTGTCACTAAGTTCTCAGTGAACAAACATACTTAATAAGCAATTTATTCCAGCAACAAGCTTCCAGAGGGCAAAAAAAAGCAATTGTTCTCAAAAGGCACAAGTGAGTGGAAAGATAACTCTGAGAAGGCCAATTTTTTCAAGGTTAACTACAAACTAATTATTATTATTATTATGTTCCAGTCTGGGGCTTGAGCACTATCCCTGTGCTTTTTTGCTCAAAGCTAGTGCTCTTCCACTTGAGATACAGCTCCACTCCTGGCTTTTTTTGGGGGGGGGGTAGTTAATTGAAGATAAGAATTCACAGACTTTCTTACCTGGTCTGGCTTCAACCCTTGATATTCAGATCTCAGCTTCCTAAGTAGCTAGGATTACAGTGTGAACCATGGATGCCCAGCTTCTTGTTTGGCTTTGTCTATGGCTATATCTAATATGCATATAAGGGCTGGGTTTCAGAATATAAAGTAATTGGATTGCCTCTGGTTTACCTGTGGTGTTTGCATATAGTAAATACTCAGTTTTTGCTGATTGAGGACACTCTCTCAGTATTTCTAAACAAATCCTGAAGAGTAGAACTTTGGGATGCATTTATTCCAATATTATTATGTCATCAAGAATATCTGTTAGAAGCTGGGTGCCTCTAATCCTAGCTACCAATTAATCACAGAAAACCAAAAGTGGAGCTCTGGCTCAATGAGGTAGAGCCTTGAGTGAAAAAGCTCAGGGACAACTTCCAAGCCCTGAGTTCAAGTCCCATGACTGACAAAAAATAAAAAAAAAGAATGAATGAATGAATATCTGTCAGGGTGGGGACACATTTGTAGCTTTAGCTTCAGAGCAGAACCATTTGGCACGAGCTGTACTTAGATCTGTGGGGTGGAAGAGGGTGAAGTGAGTCACATTTCATCCTGAAATTAGCTCACCTGCCTTTCTGTGGCTCCATTCTACCTGTTTACCAAGGTAAAGCACTGTCATTAAATAGTAGTCCCTGGTCTAAAGAATACATCTGGATCACAAGTTAGCTTGCTGAGGGGGCTGCTTTATCCTAGGCACTGGCTTTTCACCATAGTCCAACTTGGCGACATAATCTTTAGATTATAGCTCATAGATAAAGAACCCTAGGCTTTACTGTTGAGGATGTAGGATAGTAAATATTCTATGTGATGTTGGTGAGGAGGGTGAAGATAAATTCGGCCTTTGGTGAGGGGAGGGGACAGTAATTTGGCCCTCCTGGTAAGCTTGTTTTTGTTTGACATTTCTCAAGCAGTGCTGAGTCTTCATAATGTTAATTTATCTTGATTCGTTTTGTTTTTGTATGAAAATAGACACCGACTTGCAAAAAAGTTAATTCAGTAAGTTTTATGTGTTGCAACACTCCTTTGTTTGTGTATAAAGCCATGATGGATAAAGTCATTAGAAGAGATACAGCCAGGTACCAGTGGTTTACGCCTATAATCCTAGCTACATTGGAAGCTGAGATCTGAGGATCCCAGTTCAAAGCCAGCTGAGGCTGGAAATAAACTACTTAGAAAAGCTGAAAGTGGCATTGTGTCTCAAGTGATAGAGCTCTAGCCTTGAGCACAAAGAAGCTCAAGGACAGCACCCAGGCCTCAAGTTCAAGCCCCAGGACTGGCAAAAAAGAACAAGAAAAGATAGCAAAAACACATGCAGGGACTCGAAAGCAGACAAGTATTTCTGTGGAGCACAGGTGCACCATTGAGTGGGGTTGACTGAATCATCAGGCTGCCAACTAAAAGGAAGTGGTAGCAGCCAGAAGCTCAGCTCATGCTAGTAAGGGCTCTATAGATGCAACAAGCAAGGTAAGAGACAGCAGCCTGGGCTGCAGCCAAATGGATGCTGGGGCTGGGACTTCAGAGGAAACCATCCCGAGGTGTCCCCACAGTCCCCCTGGCTGGACTGGGATCCTGACACCCCGTGGAACTGAGAGACCTGCCTGGCTGTGGGAGCCAAAAGAGCACACACAAGAACGACTCCCACTCAGTGGGTGCCTGTCACCCCGTGCACGGGAAGAAAACCATGGTACAGAAAGGCTGTTGTCAAATGTAGCAATTGGAACACAGATTCACAAGCTGAAATCAAGCTTTGAAAACAAGCTGGCAATGAATTTAGTATGAAGACACTGTAGAGTATGCAGAAAGATCAAGTTATAACCAAAGAGGCAGCTAGATATGACTCAAGAGAAGATAGAGAAGAAATAGAAATTGTAGAAATAGAGAATGCAATGGGAGCCAGGATACAATTCAGTGGTAAAGCAGGTGCCTGGCTTGCACCAGGGCCCAGGTTCTACTCCAGCACCAAAACCAAAAAGAAACAAAAGACAGGCATTTTAAAATATCAGCTGATAGAACTCATAAATGTACTGAATGGCGAAAAATAAGTCATGAATTAAGCAAGAGTTTGGAGTTTACCCACCTCCAAGCAGAGAGACAAGGTGTGCAAAGCACAACACACACACTCAGGGATGATTGACTAGAAAGTTCTGTGTTATGTCTTGCATGAATGGTGAATGTGCACCCTTCATCTAAATAAGGCGCATCTTTGTGTTTGAAGACATACTTCCATTCTTGCAGCCACTCCTGGGAAACAGAAGTATCTCAATCCCCCGAGACATTCTTGGTGCCGATCTTGGCAGTGAATCCCCAATCCCAACCTGTATTTTGTTCTTTGTCTTTCTCTGTTTTTTGTGCTCTTTTTCCAGATGTCCGTGAGATAGCACTTTTTAAAAAATAGCAAACACTTTCATGCACATCCTCAAGGCTATGTAACCATATGACATTCAGGACGAGGTAGATCTCAGGGCCAACATGTGAAAATCTCACAGGCAGACTATGAAAGTGAACACTGGATGCACAGATGGCTCCACTGTGTATCTGTCCTCCGTGTGTGAGTCGCAGATGCAATCTGGAACAGTAGATACTGGACCGATGGAGGAAGGGTGTGGAGCTCTACCCTCTGTGTTAAAAATAAATCTTTGAAAGGGATTTCATTGCACAGCAAAAGAGTTCGCAGGTGAAAGACCCATCTGATCTGTTTTTAGAAGAAAGAAAACAAGCCCTTCGACAGCTCAAGAAGCACAAACTTTAAATATCTGTCTTTGGCATCCACATGAAATTCCACAAGAAAGGTGTGAGTAAAATCTGGAGTCTTGGGCTGGAGGATGTGGCTCCGGCCCATACAGGGCCTTCCTCAAAAACCCCAGGCTCTGAGTCTAATCCCAATCCTGCCTTGAAAAATAAAATACAGGGGTGGGAAGGTGGCTTAGTAGTAGAGTGCTTGCTTAGCATGCATAAAGCCCTGGGTTCCATTCTTCAGTACCACCTCAACAAGAAAGCCAAAAGTGGCATTGTAGCTCAAGTGGTAGAATGCTAGCCTTGAGCAAAAGAAGCTCAGGGACAGTGCCCAGGCCCTGAGTTCAAGCCCCAAGACTGGTGCATAAAATGAAATGAAATGAAATATAAAGATGCCAGTGTATAAATTAGAATATCACCTACTTGAAAAAAAGAATGATCTGCCCTAAGTCAACAAATAAATAGTAACTAAACCAGAATTTTGGTAGTCAAAACAAATTAATAACAGGTGCCCAAAATCTTTATAAAAACCACTGCTAAAAGACAGTTGGAGGTTTGGAAGCAAACATGCTGGAGAGAAAGGATGGACACCCTAAAGGGGCAGTTCTTTAATTGAAGGGGAAGTTCTTTAACTTACAGGAGAGGGGAGATATCCCCAATAAAGGTATTATCAGGCAATTTTTCTAGATGGAGATGGTCATAAAGTTTATGGTCAAGGACAAGCATGCAATTGAGTCCTCATGGTATTTGCTGATTTAGAGGGTACTATGTCTTGGACTTTGAAGAGCTTCTTGGTCCTTGGCATCCCTTGGACAACTGCTGACAAAGAATAGAGACTCCACAGTGAGAGCCCCTGCAGATATGGTCCATCCAGCCTGGAGGCCTTGTTGTACCAGAGAAGCTGACACCTAAGCTTGTTGATTTTGCTCTGTCTTTGTTAACCTCAGCCCCTTGGGGTCTCACACACACAAAAGTAGGACTTTTGTTATAGGTGGGTCCTGCTTTCCCCTGCAACCCTTGCCTACTTCGTCAGGTGCAGTTAGATTATGTAGCACTTAGCAGGAGGGACTCCATTTGGATTCCATTTGGTTTGTTGGGAATTAGTGAAGCAACTCCTCCAAAAAAGAAAGGCTGAGACCCAAGTGACCACCACTAAGATGTATCATACAGTGAAAGTGTAAAGCTGGACATTGGTGGCTGATGCCTGTACTCTTAGCTATACTTAGGAGGCTGAGATCTGAGGATCATGGTTTGAAGCCAGCCAGACAGGAAAGGCTGTGGGACTCTCATGTTCAATTAACCATCAGAGAAAACCAGAAGTGGAGCTGTGGCTTGAAGTGGTAGAGCACTAGACTTGAGGATCAAAGCTCAGGGACAGCGCCCAGGCACTGAAGGAGAAGTATACTGTGCTATAGCAATGGCTCAGTTGCTTGCCCCCACCATCAATGCTCAGGACTTTGTTATGCCAGTATCGCGTGATCTTGTCTATCCACCTAATGGATCTCCAGCCATTGGATGCAAGTCATTGTTGTGTACTCTGGTTATTCTTTCTTTGAACTCTGTATGTGTTATATATTATTCCAATTATCCCTCTTACTTGGGATGCTCCACAGTATTATTTACCCAATTCATGGTCTCTCCTGCCTCATCCTACATCCTCTTCAAAATAAGCACATTCTGTCTTTCCTAAACTTCAGTCTTAGGAGCTGTCTGGACACTCTTCAAGCATAACCATTCTCCGCAACAAGTGATGGCATTGATAGAGGGAAAGAAGTTCATAATATTTCATATTTTTAAAAAAGCATGCAATTTTTATATAATTATTTTACTACTGAACACTCCTATATTCTTTTGTTATTCTCTGAAGGAGTTGTTTTTCTAAACATTTAGGAAACCTGACATTATATTAAAACCATTCAGATAGGCCTATGCATCTTATCCAGGATATGAATAGACAGAGAGCAGTAGCTCAAGCCTGTAATCCCAGCTACTCAGGAAGCTGAGATCTGAAGATTGTGGCTCAAAGCCAGCCTGAGCAGGAAAGCCTGTGAGACTCTTGTTTGCAATAAATGAGCAAAAAGCCAGAAGTGGATCTGTGGGCTCACTGTCTTTCACTCTCTTTTCTTTTCCATCCATGTGCTGTCCACATACTGTTCTATGTGAAGTAGGGAACTGTCCAATTCAAGGCTGATCTGGTAGAGGATGTGATTCCTACCTCTAAATGGATTCTCCCGGGCTCCAGTGAGAGAAGAAATGAGGGGGAAAAATTTTAAAAACAGTGAATGTCTCCAGAAATTTTCCTTATCATGACTTATTCTGTGTCCTGACAAGACCATGTTTTATGTCATAACTTTTAGACATCATGACTGAACAAAGTCAGATGCTCTATCTTTTCCAACATAGGAGCTAAGAATAAAATCTTGGCGCTGGAATTGAACTTTATATTCTCCAGGCAGAGGAAATGGACATTTATTGGGTGTGATTGCGGCTTCATTGCCACTAATGACATTAGGAAAGCTCTTTGAGTAATGTAATTTGTAAAACATCATTTCTGTGTTGCAGGTCATGCAAGACAAGATAATCTGCCTCCCCAAAAGGATGCAGCCTGCTCAGAACCACTCCTCTGTCTCCAATGTCTCCCAGTCTGTCGCCAGTGCCACCCCTCTGCCCCCACCTAAACCCTCCCCTGCCAACCCCGCCACTGTGGAGATGAAAGGACTGAAGACAGATTTGGACCTGCAGCAGTACAGTTTCATCAACCAGATGTGTTACGAGCGGGCCCTGCACTGGTATGCCAAGTACTTCCCATACCTCGTGCTCATCCACACGCTGGTCTTCATGTTGTGCAGCAACTTTTGGTTCAAATTCCCCGGCTCGAGCTCCAAAATCGAACACTTCATTTCCATCCTGGGGAAGTGTTTCGATTCTCCCTGGACCACCCGGGCCTTGTCCGAAGTGTCTGGAGAGGATTCCGAAGAAAAAGACAACAGGAAGAACAATCTGAACAGGTCCAACACCATCCAGTCCGGTCCTGAAGGCAGCCTCGTCAATTCCCAGTCTCTCAAGTCAATCCCTGAGAAGTTTGTGGTAGACAAGTCCACGGCAGGCGCCCTGGATAAGAAGGAAGGTGAGCAAGCCAAAGCCTTGTTTGAGAAAGTGAAGAAGTTCCGGCTGCACGTGGAAGAAGGTGATATTCTGTATGCCATGTACGTCCGCCAGACCATCCTGAAGGTTATCAAATTCCTCATCATCATCGCCTATAATAGCGCCCTCGTTTCCAAAGTCCAGTTTACAGTGGATTGTAACGTTGACATTCAAGACATGACTGGCTACAAAAACTTTTCTTGCAATCATACCATGGCACATCTGTTCTCCAAACTCTCTTTCTGCTACCTGTGCTTCGTGAGTATCTACGGCTTGACGTGCCTTTATACCCTCTACTGGCTCTTCTACCGTTCCCTGAGGGAATATTCTTTCGAGTATGTCCGGCAGGAGACCGGGATCGATGACATTCCCGATGTGAAAAATGACTTTGCTTTTATGCTTCACATGATAGACCAGTACGACCCCCTGTATTCCAAGAGGTTTGCGGTGTTCCTGTCCGAAGTCAGTGAAAACAAACTCAAGCAGCTGAACTTAAATAACGAGTGGACGCCTGACAAACTGAGGCAGAAGCTGCAGACCAACGCGCACAACCGACTGGAATTGCCCCTCATCATGCTCTCGGGTCTGCCCGACACTGTGTTCGAAATCACAGAGCTGCAGTCACTGAAGCTCGAGATCATTAAGAACGTCATGATCCCCGCCACCATGGCCCAGCTGGACAATCTCCAGGAGCTCTCCCTGCACCAGTGCTCGGTCAAGATCCACAGCGCGGCCCTCTCCTTCCTCAAGGACAACCTCAAGGTCTTGAGCGTCAAGTTCGATGACATGCGCGAACTGCCCCCGTGGATGTACGGGCTGCGCAATCTGGAGGAGCTCTACCTGGTTGGCTCGCTGAGTCACGACATTTCCAAAAACGTCACCCTCGAGTCTCTACGGGATCTCAAAAGCCTTAAAATCCTCTCCATCAAAAGCAACGTGGCCAAAATCCCTCAGGCGGTGGTGGATGTCTCCAGCCATCTCCAGAAGATGTCCATCCACAACGACGGCACCAAGCTCGTGATGCTCAACAACCTGAAGAAAATGACCAACCTCACCGAGCTGGAACTGGTCCACTGTGACCTGGAGCGCATCCCGCATGCCGTCTTCAGCCTGCTCAGCCTCCAGGAACTGGACCTGAAAGAAAACAACCTGAAATCTATCGAAGAAATCGTGAGCTTCCAGCACTTGAGGAAACTGACCGTGCTCAAATTGTGGCATAACAGTATCGCCTATATCCCAGAGCATATAAAGAAACTCACCAGCCTGGAACGGCTGTCCTTCAGTCACAATAAAATCGAGGTGCTTCCTTCCCACCTCTTCCTGTGCAACAAAATCCGATACTTGGATTTATCCTACAATGATATCCGATTCATTCCCCCCGAGATCGGAGTGCTCCAAAGTTTACAGTATTTCTCCATCACTTGTAACAAAGTGGAAAGCCTTCCAGATGAACTGTACTTCTGCAAGAAACTGAAAACTCTGAAGATTGGGAAAAACAGCCTGTCGGTACTCTCACCAAAAATTGGAAATTTACTCTTTCTTTCCTACTTAGATGTCAAAGGCAATCATTTGGAAATTCTCCCCCCTGAACTAGGAGATTGCCGGGCTCTGAAGCGGGCTGGGCTGGTTGTAGAAGACACTCTGTTTGAAACCCTGCCTTCTGATATCCGGGAACAAATGAAAGCAGAATAACTTATTTTTCATCCAAGTTTGACTGATAACGTGCTTCTACCAAATACAGTATAAAGAATTAGGTAGTCTTAATGCCTTTCCTATTTTATTATTTTTCTTTTTTTTTCTTTTTCACACCAAACAAAATGTACACAAAGATTGAGAGTAAGGAGTCTGTATTTTTTAAATAAAAATTCTATTGTATTTTTTCAATATTAATATTTTAAAGTTTTATTTGTCTTGGAACCTCATGTATAGGATTGTTTTGTACTGATAGAAGAGACAGATGATTCTGTTTTGAGAGGTTTTTTTAATTTGTTTTTTTTTTTCTTTTCTCAGTTCATTTTCATGGAAAGGGAGGGAATTATAGATTACTTGCATCTTGGCAAATTTTAAATGGAAGAAGGTATTTTGCCAAGGCCATTTTTAGCTTGTTTACACATACCTGTACAGGGTCCTCCTTTTCATTTCCATTGTCTGTACAAGATTGTCAAATACCAGCTGCCTTCTTCATTGGCCAGGTCCTCCTTCCTTCTACAGAAAACTCTTGTCTAGAGTGTAAATTCACCCAAGTCCATTGTTGCCCATTACTGAGTCTTTCATTTTCTCCCCAACTCCACTGTACAACCCCACGTTGTAATCTTTCACACACTTGGCAGTTGTAATTGTTTTTCTGCAAGTACTTTGTAAGTGGATGAAGAGAATAGTGCTCAGTGCTTGACACACTTGAACTGGCCAACATCCTGAAAATACTATTTAGAAACTATAAACAGAGAAGCCCACTCCCCTCTTTTTTAATCTCCATACCGCTATGGAATACTGGTGGCCTTGGAGAAATTAGATTTGTTTTAATATTCTAGTAGATAATTAAATTTAAAATCATTGACTTAGAAGCCTGGTTTTTTTTTTAGTAATTTAATCAGTGTTGATATCTTAATATGTGAATATATATCAGATGAGGGAAAAAGATTTCACTACTAAAGTACTCTCTTAAAGACTGGGTGTGATTTTTAGGCTCTTTCCCTTCCCTGGCCCTGGTGGCAATGGTAATCTATTCAAATTCTGCCTGATGCACAAAATAATCCACTTATATGCATATATCTATGAACCGATTTCTGCAAGCCTGACCTTGCTCTGAATGCTCCTGCTGGTAAGCACGGAGTTCTATCTGCTTTCTGGCTTAAAATATGTATCTCCTCTACAGTGGTCCTGTAACTTTTTTTAAAGGTGTTACTAAATGGCTAAGTGAAGCACTTGGCAATAATTTTTGCCTGATGGTCAGCCAAGCTTTTATTTACCTTTATACTGTATTAAAGTGTGGGGACTTGAGCTAAAGTTTTCACCAATTGATCTTGGAACATTGGAACTTTTTGATACTGGTGGATTTGCCCAATGCTACTTTTTACATTGTCTCTCAAAAGGAAAAAGTGAGGACTGTTCACATGTCCATGTGGACCTCACTTAGATTTGAAATTACAAAACACAGCATGGAGCTTGGAGCTATAGCTTAGTGGTAGAGCCCTTGCCTAGCATGCTTAAAGCCCAGGGTTCAGTCCCCAGTACTACAAAGAGAGAGAAAGAGAAAATAGACCATAGGGGGGAAGGATCAAGGAAAGAGGAATTGTGTAGAGCAAGTGCTTTACCTTTTCTGACTTATTAACTTTCACAAGGGTTATTTTTGCTAAGCGGTTTTATTTAGACCTGGAATCAATATAATAATATTTTGAATTAGTAACACAAGTACAGTTCTTAATCATAAAACATTCAATTCAAGAGTATTGAGCCAGGCATTGGTGGCTCAAGCCTACAAAATCCTACCTACTCAGGAGACAGATCTGAGGATCACGATTTGAAGCCAGCCTGGGCAGGAAAAGTCTGTGAGACTTTTATAACCAATTAACTAGCAAAAAGCTGGAAATGGAGGTGTGGCTTACACAACTGAGGGTAAAACACTAGGTGCACTATTTTCCTGGATTAAAATTTGTATTCTCTAGGTCACCCTTCAAAAATATGGTTAACAATCATATTTATGTTGAAATGTTTTTATCTTATATTCAGTGAGAATTCCATATGGCTTCATGGCTAAAATAAATCACTAATAATTCAATTTTATCACTTGATCAAACTTCCAAAATAATTTCATTTGTTTGCCTAATGCTTTTTGCAGCTTTCCCCCAACTTAAGTTGTAAATAGCAACCAATAGATTAGTACAGTTCTACAACTTTATGCTTTAAGAAGGGGAAAAAATCATATATCTTTCTATTAGATTTTATAAAACTTTAAAAGGTCTCAAGGTTAATTTTGAGCCTAAATTTTCTGACTGGTCCCCCTTTTTTAAAATATTGTAAGCTTTTGTTCACATTCTTAAGCAAAAAGCATTCAAATACTATTCAGCCTTCAAATGGAAACTCAGGTAAATGAAATTCTGACTTCTCTACAGTTCTTTCACTGGTCAACTCAGTGTACAGGGGTATTTATTTAATCAAATTCAGTATTTTACAAGTGCTCTTGCCAAAAAAAACAAACAAACAACTAACGTCTTCTATAGAATTCATAGAGAAACTGCTGATAAACATTCAAGTACCATATGCATTCTTTTTTTTTAAGTAGTTGCACAAAGGGATTTCAATTCAATGTGTCAGTTTATGAGTACACTACATCTTGGTCCCTGTCACCCCCTCCATTGTTCTCCCGCATCTCTCCCATCCCCACCCATCCCTTCTAGTTACCTGGCTCCATTTTCACATACTACATGTATTCTTAACCCAGGTGGCTGCTTGAATAACACAGTTATTTGGTGATGGTCTGGTTGAAAGGAAACATAACTATACCCTCATGAACCCCAACTAAGATAATGACATTTCAGAAAACTATTACACTTTTCTTACTATGTGGTGGGTTTGGTTGGAGTTTGCTTTTAGCACAGAATTCCTAGTATCAAGATTCTGGATACAATGAAATCTGTTACTTACAATTGTAGGTTTTTCTTATTCATCTCATTCCCAGTTAATTTAAGGAGTTGTAACAATTCTCATGGTGTCTTGTTCAACAGGCACAGTTTTTCCCCCCTAGGTAGGTTAGGGAAACAGGCCTGCTCTAAGCAATTATTTTGTTTCCTTTTCTCTCAATCCCTATTTTGGAAGGGTTTGGGACAAACTGGAAACTTCCTTAGGTTACTCTGGACAAAGGAAATCTAAGTACTAACAATGTGCTATTTTATAATATCTGGTATTAAAAAAGAGAAAACAGGTCTGAGAATGTTGCTTAGTGGTAAAGTGCTTGCTTAGCATGCATGAAGCCCTGGGTTCAATTCCTCAGTACCACATACACAGAAAAAGCCAGAAGTGGCACTGTGGCTCAAGTGGTAAAGTGCTAGCCTTGAACACAAAGAGGCTCAGGGACGGTGCCTAGGCCCTGAGTTCAAGCCCCAGGACTGGTGAGAGAGGAGAGAGAGAGAGAGAAAAAAAGAGAGAGAATATAAAGATCTAAAGATCTTTATACCTCTTAATTTGTATCTCTGCAGTGGGGCTTTACTAATCTTTATTTCTCTACTATAAGGAATACCATTCTGTAGTTTATTTTACTCTCTAATCCAATTTTCATGGCAAACACCTGATCAATAGGAATGCTGTATTAATGGTGCACATACACGATTCATTATTATAAAACTTGTCAGCAGTACTTAGTAATGACGAGGTAAGACAAATGTGTGTATGATTTTCATTTGTCCTTAGACAGTACATTCAAAATTGAACTCACAGACTCCAATGAAGCCTGAAAGTGATAATGCTCTTCAAACAGTTTGCCTTTGGGGGAAGACTTCAGCAATTCAGGATAGGGCTCTATACGAACCTCAAGTTAGCAAACCACAAAGGAGCAAAACAGCAGTTATTAGTGAGTGTGCCCAAATGCAGCGAGCCTAAGTGATGTCTATTTGGAAACATGATAAGAAAATGTGAATAGTCTTGACCAGACCTGCCATGATATTTGCAGTTAGATTCCAGCAGGGTTCTTCAGCTTTGTGCCAGCTGTCCAAATCATCGTTCACTCTCACTCCCCCTTCCCAAATCATTCACTGATAAAGATGGCGACCTTCTGTTCATTTAGGGGTCACAGAGGTGGCTCTCCATACCCGGTCCCAGAATATACTTTCAGCCAGCAGACCTTGACAGGATTATGTAACTTGGGACAATTTGATTTCTTGGTCACGTAAAGTAACAATCACATGTTTTCTGATTTCTTTTTCTGATCTAGGTTCTTGCTATGTATTCCAGGCTGGCTTTGAACTCTCGATCTCCTGCCTCAGCCTCCCGAGGGCTGGGATTATAAGGCACGAGTCTGGCCTGCATTGGGTCTAGTGGGTTAAGTTTACTTCTTTCTTCATTTGTTCACCTTGCTCTGTTTCTTTAATGAATATTTTTATTGGGGTTGAAACTCCAAGCTTTATATACTCATTGTGTATGTGTGTCCAATGCCGGCAAAACCTCCATGGTGGCCAAGGAGAGGGCTGGAAATTGATTTGTTATAGTGCAACGTCATGATGTAATTGTCTTAATGTCATTTGGCTATGTAGTGCATAGGAACAGAACGTAACTTAAATAAAGTCACTTTTGTAACTTCACAAGGAGAGTTGTCTCTTGTATTTTGAAGCCATGTTTATCTTTTGCATTTCTTAAGCTATTACTAAGGCTCCTTCTGCATGAAACAGGCTGCATGCATCCTTTCCTTATGTGTTGAGCTGTAATTGTGACTAATTATTTCCTTCCTTGAGTCACTCCACGGCATCAACCAAAGGTGCCCCCGGAGCTTCATTTGGGCAATTAGTGCCTTAATGTGTAATCTGCAGTGCCGTTTTTGGGCACTTGCCAGATCTGATTGTACAATGGACATCCAGCTCAGCTTTCAGTAAATACTCTTACAGTAATGACAGTGGTTACTTAAAGGACTCAGAATGATTTTACACAGCTAGGAGGTCTCCCTTCATTAAACATACTCAATTTAGGCTTATGGAAGGTCTCTACAAGAAAAATGTTATGTCTCCCACCAACCCTCCTTCCCCCCTAATAAAAAAGGCCAGGCACCAGTGGCTCATACCTATAAGCCTAACTACTGAGCATACTGAGATTGGATGACTGAGGTTCAAAGCCAGCCAGGGCAGGAAAGTCTATGAGAATCATATCTCCAGTTAGCTACTAGAAAGCCAGAAGTGGAAGTGTGGCTCAAGTGATAGAGCACCAGCCTTGAGCAAAACTCAGGGAAAGCACCCAGGCCCTGAGTTCAAGCCTCAGTACTAGCACAGAAACTTTTTTATGTATCCCTTATACAGAAAAATATCACAACTATTACTATTCAAAAATAAAATGGTCACTATATTTACTTTTACATCTATTTGTTTTACTGATAGCCCATTCTGGAGAAGGATGGTAAATGTGAGAAGAGGGACCGTGTGAATATTTGTTTCAGAAACTTGAAAGAGATTGTGTGAGAGTTCTGGAGAACTCTTGGAGACAAGAGCTGAAAAACTACCTCATCATTTTAGTGCATACTGGAAAATTGTGCAAATAAGGAAAAGCTTCTCCCACTGCTATCTAGGCTCCACTGTTTTGTCTTTCCTGCTCTTTATTTACATGGGCTATTGAGATTAAACTCTGAAACTAAATCAATGGCTTCAGTTGTTTGCTATTGTGGGCTAGCAAGATAGAAGAGAAGCATGTTGTTTGAGACTTAACAGTGAATACAGAAGGTGGCAGCCACCAAAGTGAATTTGTGTAAGGGTTTGGCATTACTTACCATTACCACTTGTATATGATGATTCTCTCTCCTTCCAGATTTGGGGCCCAATGAACACAGAAACCAAGATTTGTTGATCTGCATTTCCACACAGTGTTTACCATTGTGACTTGAACCTGGTAGGATGGATAGATGAGAGAAAGATAGGATAGATAGACAGATATTAGAAAATAGATGATAGATGGATAAATAGGATAGAGGGATAGATGAATAGATACATGGATGGATAAATGGGCACATGGATGGATAGATAGATAGATATTGATGACTGCTGAGTCAATCAAGAGTCCTAGCTGAACTTTCTGAAGGTCTTGGAACATAAAGTCCATCAACCCTGCTCCCACCTACTCCTAAGTATGATTTTCTTGGTGCTATTATAGTAACCAATTGGGTGTGGTGCCTCATGGATCTAAATCAAGCCATCTGCATCTACTTTTCTTTTTTGGTTGGTCGTGGGGGTTGAACTCTGGGCCTGGGCACTGTTCCTGAGCTCTTCAGCTCAAGGTTACTGCTCTACTACTTGAGCCTCAGCACCACATAAATAGAAAAGGCTGGAAGTGGTGCTGTGGTTCAAGCAGTAGAGTGCTAGCCTTGAGCTTTGGTGCTGAGGAATCGAACCCAGGACCTCATGCAAGTGAGGCAAGCACTCTACCAATGAGCCACCTTCCCAGCCCCATTTGCATGTACTTCTATGTCCAAATTTTTCCCTTTTGACAAGGATATGGTGCTATTGGACTAGGATGACTTCATCTTAACTGGAAGACCTGTGAAGACCCTATTTCCCATCACATCCATAGGTACTGGAGGTTAGGATTTTGACATCTTAGGTGGGTGTGCAGAATTGAACCCCATAACACTAGGCAAGATTCTTCTCCACTGCAGAATCTATAAAATTCTAAGTTTATTAGAAACAGAAGGTTTAGAGTCCTTGAAGACTGTGTAGTCCAGAGGTTTTCAAGTAGTTTCCCAAGAAGCTCTGACTCTCTAATAAAGTATCTTTGGAGGACTTGGGGAGTGCACAAGGTTGCTAATTTTATATCTATTCCAATTAGCATATTTAAATTAATATGCATGTCCATGTTACAAACCAGTCCAAAACAACATTGTAAAGAAATTGTTAAGATGATCAGATGTGGTCAGCAATGTAGACAAGACTCGGTTCCCACTCCAGGATGTCAGGAGCCTGGAGCACTGGGAGTAGAATCACCTGGGACATCTTCATTCCTATCTCCAGCATCTCATCTGGTTTGGGGATAAAACCTCAGCCAGACCAGACCTCTTTGTGCTGCCTGGGCTTCCCACCAACATGGCAGCTTTGGGCTAGGCGTCATCTTACAGAATAGCTCAGGGCTCCAAGGCAGTGTCCCAACAGACAGAAAGGATGCTCAATCACCTTTTATAGCCTGGCTTCAGAAGATACATGCACCACTTCTGCCATATTCAGTTGGTTAAAGCTATCTTACACTGCTTTGGAACAGAGAGAAAGAAGACATGGACCTTCATCCTTCCTTGAGAAAAGCATTACTGTGAATCATAAGAATGTATGGAACAGGAAATAGTATTGTGGTCATGTGTAGAAAAATACCATCTGTCCCGTGATTTCACACCAGTCTCTCCAATCATTGAGCCTTATCTCAAGCCAGGTTATTAGTAAGTTAGGGCCCCCTACTTAAAGCTTATTAGCACTCAAAAATAAGAAAAATGGGATTCATGGGGACATGACAACACTCAGGAACTTTATAATGTCTTTCATTACCCTCAGTAAAAAAAATTGTTAGAAAACTAGAAAATTGAGAAGGCTGATACTTTCTTTATTCTTTTGCTTTGGTCAAGCTGGAGATTCCAGCAAAGACTACATTATCAAATAACTGGGAGAAAGTTGTGATTGTGTAATTGCACTTTTTTGCATGTGTGCCAGCTAGGACCTTGAACTCAGGGCCTAGGCATTGTCCCTGAGCTTCTTATTTCTCAAGGCTAGCATTCTGTCACTTTGAGCCACAGTTCCACTTATGGCTTTCTGGTGGTTAATTTGGAGATGAAAGTCTCACAGACTTTTCCTGCCTGAGTTGGCTTCAAGCAGTGATCCTCATATCTCAACCTCCCGAGCAGCTAGGATTACAGGCATGAGCCACCAGCATTCAGCTGTGATTGCATATATATATATATTCGGTCATGGGGCCTGAACTCTACCTGGGTGCTGTCCCCCAGCTCTTCAACTCAAGGCTAGTGCTCTACCACTTGAGCCACAGTGCCACTTCTGGCTTTTTCTGCTTATGTACTGCTGAGGAATTGAACCCAGGGCCTCATGCATGCAAGGTAAGCACTCTACCACTGAGCCACCTTCCCAGCCCAGAATATTTTCATACATATTTTTATTGTTACTATAAAGGTGATGTACAGTGGGGTTACAGAAGTCAGGTAATGAGTACACTTCTTCTTGGACAATGTCACCCCTTCTCTCGCTCTCTCCCAGGATGATTGCATTTTTAAGCATCTTTTGGGTGGTTTCAGCTAGCACTCAGAAAATTCACCTACAAGCCACACCTTGCTACCCGGCTCTCAGATGTGCATGCGCACACGGATACACACTCCTTGCGACTTACACAAAGTACTAGAGGAAATGGCTCATCAGCCTATGTGGTCAAGGTGGAGAAAACTAGGGGGCTTCAGCCAGACCCCTGAGCTTCCGTTCTTATTGACCGCAGCCCTGTACAGGTCCTTCACTTCCTGTCCCTTGCCTGTCTCCAGTGAAGATCAAAAGTGGCTGGGATAAGCAGTAAGCTCTGTAGCAATCTCTCCATTGGGTCACATCCTTTCTACTCAGTAGGAGCCTTTAGGACTTGTGAGAAAAAAAAAAAGTTTTCGAGGAAACAATTACTCATGAGCCAAGGGACCAGAAAAGTCTCAGAGACATTCGCCAATAGACAGACAATTTAATGACTTGCAGCCAGACAGCCGGCCCTATTATGGCTGAGGTAAATTATGATTATATAATGTTGCCTTTAAGACCTGCCATCTCCTTTCAGCTTACTCAGTCTTCAAACCACTTCAAGGAAAGCATCCTTCTCTCATACTTGTTCATACTTGTAAAAGTCCACCACCATCTTTAGCTCACGCTGTTCAATAGCATGTCATATAATAAGGTTGTGGCAGATGTCAGCTGACGTCTGTATGTTCCTTAAAATTAAGAGGAAATTCAACAAGTCAGTTTATGAATACAAATGCAGATTAATCTTTATGAATATAATGATATTAACCAATGTCACCCCTTTCCATTGTTCTTCCCTTATTTCCCCCCAAGTTATTTGGTTCCGTTTTCACTTATGGACATTAAATAGTATGACTGTTGAAGTGGAAAAAAATAAAAGTTATAAAAAGGTAGACACATCCAGCCCCCAAACAAAAATAAACAACATAAACTATGAGATAAAAATAAACCTTTCTCCTTTGCATTTGGTTTTTCTTGGGTATTGTGTCACAGCAATTCAAATCTGATTTAGATGTGTTGTTCCCCTAAATTGACACACGCACTGACGTCCCTATATACAACTATTTAGAGGCAATCTTAAACCAGTAAATCAATCAATACAAAGATTATAAGAAAATTTGCTCTTACTCCCCCCACCCTCTCCGCCATGTCCTGCGTTCCTCGAGGTTCTACAAATCCCTGGGGTGTTCCTATTCTTTAGGCCACTGACTCTGCGCCTGTTGTCTACAGCCCCTTTCCATTCTCAGAGCCGCGCTCTGCTCAATGCCCTTGATTGAACCTGTGCGGTTCATTTGTGAGGTGCCCTTGATCTCGGAAGCCCAGGCTGCCCTGCTTACAAGCAGGTATGCGGAGATGTGGAAGAAGTTGTGGCTGGCTGAGCCGAATGTCCCCGTCTGACCTCCTCTTGCTCTTTTTCTGTCCTCAGAGGAAGGAAAGGTGGAGCTTTCCTGCCCACAAAACATCATTTCCTTTCTCTGCTCTTCACAATGCTGCATTCCTGCCCTACCCTGCTGCGGAAGTTGGGTCCTTACTTAGCTTTCTTAGGGTTAGCACACTCCTGGGAGGAAACCCCTCCAGAGCGTGCCACACTGGAGACAGCGTTTCTTAGAGTCGGACCCCGGTAACCTGCCCCTGTGAGGACAGGGCGCCTCCCATGCCAGCGTTCATCCTGAGCACACCCTGAGAGCACGGCTCTGGGAGTCAGGTCAGACCCCCCCTACCCTGCCCCAGGAGCTTCCCTGACATCTTTCTGACATAGCCTGGAAGGGAGCTTGGACCAAAAAGTGAAAGGAAACCTAAAGGAGTAGGCAAATAATTCCCCCTCTCTCCCACCCAGGTCTCCTTCCCAGGTGCCGTGGTCTGCAGACGCCTCCCCGGCCACCAACCCATGGGCCGCGTTTTCTCACGAAGGAGAGTGGTAAAAAGAACTCACCTCCTCCTTCAATGCTTGCACGTTCCTTTGCTCTCATTTTTGCAACCCTGCCATTGTACCTCCCCTCACCCCCCCCAAGAAAAGCACTAACATTTGAGTTTGGCCTCAGGCTGTTTTGGGGGCACCCCACGAACACAGGCCTGTTGGCCTCAGAATGAGTTCTGAAGCCATTTGTTTGGCCGGCTGCTTCCTTAGTTGGCTTGGGCAGGTTTGTAATCACTCCTATTTCCCAAAAGTAGGCCATTCCTGGTCTCTTAACTTGGGCAAAAAATAAAATTGGTTCAGATCTAGGTATCTCAGGAAAGCATTTGAAGGAAAGCCATTGGGCTAGGGATGTGGCTCAGTGATAGAGCACTTGCATGTAGAAAGAAGGCCCTTGGAGACAAGCATTCAAAGAAGGGACTAGGAGGCATGTTCCAGGAATTAAAATCTGGTGATCAAAACAGGGCACCAGAAGCTCACACCTGTAATCCTTGCTACTCATGAGGCTGAGAACTGAGGATCATGGTTCAAAGTAAGCCCGGGCAGGAAAGCCCCTGAGACTCTTAACTCCAGTGAACCACCAGGAAACCGGAAGTGGTGCTGTGACTCAAAGTGGTAGAGTGCTCACTTTGAGCTGAAGAGCTCAGCAACAACGCCCAGGCCCTAAGGTCAAGCCCCAGGACTGCCATTAAAAAAAAAATTACTAGTCACTATCTTGAGCATAGAGTACAAGTTTCCATTGGGTTGAATTGTTGCAGAAGATTGAAAATATCTCAGCTGTAACAATGTCAACATCCCATTTCTGAGAATTTATTACTGAAAAGTTATTAGAGATTTCCTGCAAATATTTCTAACCAAAGCTGTTCAGGTCTGTTCAGATGGGGGGGGGGAGGGGAAGAGAACTTAATTATAGCTTCCCAAGAAAGGATTGCTTAGTAAATTATAATGTACCTGCATAATGGAACACGAGCCTACATAACCTTATACTACAATGAAAACTGTGTGGTTGAAATATATGCATGTTATATACTTTTAACTGAGAAAGATTAAGTCTCTGTTAGGTTGGAGAGTATTTTTTAAATGCATGAACAACTAGCCACTGGTGTATCATGCCTCTAATCCTAGCTACTTGGGAGGCAGAATTTGAGGGAATTACCAATTCTAGGCCATATTGGGCAAAAAAAGTTTGTGAGACTCCATCTCATCAGAAAATGCTGGGAGAAGTTAGGCACTGGTGGCTCAGGCTTATAATCAGGAGGGTGAGATCTAGCTAATCTGGAGGCTGATATCTGAGGATTGTAATTCAAAGCCAGCCCAGGTAGGAAAATCTGTGACTCTTATCTCCAATTAAACACCACCACCAGAAAACCTGAAGTAGAGCTAGCACTAGCCTTGAGCAAAAGAGCCCAGGAACAGCTCCCAGGCCCTGAGTCCAAGCCCCACAATTGACAAAAATAAAATAAAATAAAAAAGATAAAGCTGGAGAAGTGGCATATAACTGTCACCCCAGCCACAGGAAGCTTGTGGTCTAGGCTGTCCAGAGCAAAATGCAAGAGCCTATCTCAAAAAATAACCAGACTAAAAAGTATTGGAGATATGGCTCAAGTAGAACGTCCACCTAGCAAATGCAAAGCTGTGAATTCAAACCCCAATATCACCCACTGCCCCCTCAAAAATATATATATATAAGAAAAAAATCATTTGGAATATTCACCAAAAGGTTAATGATGTTAATTGTCATCTAGTAATGTAATTATGAGTGATATTTGTTTTCTCTTTAATATTTCTCTGTATTTTCTAAGTTTCTACGTGTAAATTTGTGGCATTTAAAATAGGAAAGAATTTTTAAACTGAAGTTGTTAATTATGTTGGTGGTGTTAAATCGCAACTTAAACACACTGAAAGTGTGTGATTGGCATACCTCTTCTGTATTGATGCAATAAATGGCATAGAGCGTGGCCTGGCCAATCCAGACTGTGGACACTTAGAGCTCTCAAGGTGGCAAAGTGGCTTTTGGAGTCCTTTCCAGAGATGTCCCTGCTGTTAGAAACAGCAGAAGTGTTTCCATTAATAAGATAAAATGGCTGGGCACTGGTGGCTCATGCCTGTAATCCTAGCTACTCGGGAGGCTGTAATCTGAGGATCACAGTTCAAAGCCAGCCGTGGGCAGGAAAGTCTGTGAGACTCTTATCTCCAATAAACCACTAGAAAACCGGAAGTGGCGCTGTGGCTAAAGCAGTAGAGCGCTCGTCTTGAACTTAAGAGTGCAGGGACAGTGCCCAAACCCAGAGTTCAAGCCCCATGACAAAAAAGAAAAAAGAAAGAAAGATAAAAATGCTTGCAGCCAGTGATAATTATGCATGTTAAGATTATCTTGCCACCAGATACGTGGCTCCTGCCTATAATCCTAGTGATTCAGGAGGCTGAGATCTGAGGATCACAGTTCAAAGCCAGCCTGGGAAGAAAAGTTTGTGAGATATTTATTTCCAATTAATGGGTAAAAAGCTGGGAGTGGAGCTGTGGCTCAAGTGGTAGAGCACCAATCTTGAGTGAAAAAGCTAAGGGACAATGCCCAGGCCCTGAGTTCAAGCCTCAGTACTGGCACAAAAAGGAAAAGGAGGAAGAACTGGAGGAGGAGCAAAGGGAGGAGGAGGAAGAAGAGGAGGAGGAGAGCTTATATAATAATATATATATAATTATATATATAATAATGAATGAAGCCTGGGTTATATTTAGCCTTATAAAAATAATGTCAAATATCATTTTCATGTTTTTGTTACTATAAATTAACTGTACAAGGAGAGGTCATTGTGATATGCATGTATACAACCTACTCTGATCAAGTTCATTCCTTCTATCACTCCCCCCACTTAAAGCAATTCCAACGTGTTTTACTGTTTTATTTTCGTATAAGGTATTTTGACAACATTCACCCTCTGCTTACCCTCCCACCTCTCACTGGCACCCACCTACCCCTCATAGAATTTGTTTTATAATCTGATCATTAATTTTTGTGCCTGAAAATGGTCACAGTGTGGTAGTTCACATATGCACATGTTATATTGTAATTAAACTAACCACCTCTTTTGCTCTCTCCTACCATTAATCAATAGCTTACAGTGGCTTTCCTTCTACATACATAGATGTGATGAAAATTTTTCTTTTTCTTTTTAATGAAGGAAGGGGCTCATCAAATCCAAAGCCATCAATATTCATGAAGGTCACGCCTGAGCAGAACAGCCAAATTATCCAAGCCTTGAGCTACCCAGTCGGGCCTCTGCTGCTGGTCCTCTGCACAGAAAAGCATGCTCTAATGGGATGGGACAGCCCCCTGAGAGAGGCAGCTGTCTTCCACGCTAATGTAACCACTAAAACAAGGCATCTGGGGCATGGTGTACCCTCTCTTACTTCAGCCTGAGTGAAGGGGAATTCAGCAGCACAGCATCTCTTCCTCCACCCCAATAGCACAAACCCAGGTCTGACTTCATCGCCTGTCAATCAGTAAAGTTCATCCATGAGCTCACCTCCTTTTCCCTCAAAAAGCCAGCTCACCCTCCCCCCAGATCAGACTTATTGCCCCCACCCCTCTCAATTCTGTTCCCTCCTTGTCTCTTCTCCCCATCCCCCAAACTTCTCACCCCTGGGCAGATGACACATCTCCCAGCCTGATGCTTCTCAGAAGTGGGCTCCGCCTAAAAGTGTGGGTGTCTGGCTGGTCCCCACTTCCTCTGTCTGAAAGGCAGCCCAGAGGGTGCCACCGAGCGGTGACTTCAACGGTGAGTCAGTGCTGTGGCAAATAGGAATTTATTTATTTAAAGCTTAACATTAAATAGGGAGTTTTGGGGCAAGTCTGGAGGGGTGGATAGGGTCAGGGAACAGGGCTGAGCTGATGGAGGATGAGAAACTAAAAGGCTAATGGTGAAATCCCAAGCTGAGACATTCCTAGAGAAGAATTTGTAACCTGGCAGTTGACGGAGTCAACAGAGCCAGGCAAGGCTGCCCTGAAAGCGCTGCGGTGCCTGCCATCTGTCTAGCCATTCCTTCCTTCCTTCCCTCCTTCCTTCCTTCCTTTTTTTTTGGGGGGGGGGAAGGTTGGTTGTGGGATTTGAACTCAGGACCTGGGTGCTATCCCTGAGCTCTTTTACTCAAGGCTAGTGCTCTACCACTTTGAGCCACAGCTCCACTTCCAGTTTGCTGGTGGGTCATTGGAGATGAGAGTCTCATGGACTTTCCTGCCTGGGGGCTGGCTTTGAACCACAATCCTCAGATCTCAGCCTCCTCTGTAGCTAGGATTACAGGTGTGAGCCACTGGTGCCTGGCTGGACCCCTGTTTGACTGGCATTTTCTGGGGCTGTGTGAGATCAGCACTCTTCCTCAAAGGAAAGATAAAAGTAGAATTTGTAAGCTGCTTGCTGGTTGCTCATGCCTATAATTTTAACTACTTGGGAGGCTGAGATCTGAGGATTGTCGTTCGAAGCCAGCCTAGACGGGCAAGTCTGTGAGACCCTTATTTCCAGTTAGCCATCACAAATCCAGTCTGTGACTCAAAGTGAGAGAGCACTAGCCTTGAGCAAAAAAGCTCAGGGACACTCACTTCCAGTGTGCTGGCCTTGCTGGAATAAAACAAAATCAAGCTATAATAAAATGCTTAGCTGGCATTTTAGCCCCAGCTTCAGCCACACCTATGATTCCCAATGCCCATGAAGAAATGCCTTGGATCTATACCCTCCCTGTTTTGTCCTGTGGTGGCATTGCCCTAGCCTTTGTCTGTCTTGTCAAAAATGAGCAAAGGGTATAAACCACCCTAGGATAGGCTGACCCAGAAAAGATTCCTTCACCAAATTCCAGAATGTCACGGTGAACTCTTTGAGAAACAGTACATTGACTCAACCAAAGACTCCATGGAAAAGCCATAAGCACTTGATTCATTCACTGACCTTTGAAATTGAGGCGGAGCAGAGGGGAAAAGGAATAAGTAAACGGATTCTTTTTGTTTGTTTATTTTAATAAGCATCTAAGTTGTGCACCAAAGCTCATGAATCTTGGAATACACTCATCTACAATCAAGGCTGATTCTTCAAAGGGAGAAGCCAAACTCTGGTAAAAAGCACACTTGGCTGTTGAGAAATGTAGGCTGTCAAACAACCCGCAAGTTTCCTGGGATTACTGCTGCTGTCGTTGCAAAATCCTGCCTCTTTCAAAGCACCATCAAATGCCCTTGCCAGAAAAAGCCAGCTTTTAAGAGAAACTAAATCAAAGGTCACTTACTTCCACATTTAAAAAAAATACTTGTTAGCTGCCAAAATTCATTTTTCTAACATGCTCTCACCCAGTAACTTAGGCCTGGTATGCTGGCAGAATCCCACCTGAGGAATTCCATGCTCACAACTAACATTTCCCAAGGAGCTTGAATGGAACATGACATAATTCTTCACCTCTTTGGCCACTTTATGAATCAAACTAATGCGCTTTTCATCCCCAAAGCATGATAGGAATAGAGAGATGGTATTTGAAAACAAAAGGATTATGCCAGAGAATTCAGTGATGAGAGATTTCACTGTATGAATTTGGTTATTGGGATTGCTAGTGGGCATCAACTGTAGTCTGCCACCTGACCTCCAATTCTGTGCACCCCTAACATGGCAGCCTCCGGCACCCTATGCACATGTCTCACATCAGATGGCCATGTCAGATCATGCCACGTGAGTGACAATTCAGCTATTCTTTTGGCTAATGAAAGTCATTATGTGCACCTAAAGGGTATACACAGAGAAAAATCATGTCTTAAAGGGAAACCAAGTTAATTCCTGGAAACAGAACCACAAATAAGCTTGTGGCTCCTGCCTGTAATTCTAGCTACTCAGGCTGAGATCTGAGGAACCAGGATCAAAGCCAGCACAGGCAAAAAAAAAAAATCTATGAGACTCTTATCTCCAACTAACCACCCAAATTCCAGAAGTGGAGGTGTGACTCAAATAGTAGAGTATCAGTCTTGAGTGAAAAAGATAAAGGCTAGTGCCCAGGTCCTGAGTTCAAGCCCCAGTACCATCACACACACACACACACACACACACACACACACACACACACACACACACACCAGTGCAATTCTATTCCTTCATTCCCTGATACAGACCTGGGTGATAATGTGTTCCAGATGCTCCAACCTCAGGAAAATGCTTACCTGAGCCTTCAGCAAGGCATTAAAGACAATACATTTTCTCAATTTAAATTCTTCATGGTCTACAATAATTTTATCATATCATCTAACACACTACTGAAGAGTTAATTAAGTGTATATTCTAACTAGCTTAATTTAGCCAGTCTACAATATATGCATATCTCAAAATAATATAAGCCATAAATATATTAAATTAAAAAAATTAAGTAAGATACACCTAAATACCTTGTTAGAATCCAAATACGAACCTGGAGCCAGTGGCTCACATCTGTAATCCTAGCTATTCAAGAGGCTGAGATCTGAGGATTGCAGTTCGGAGCCAACCCAGGCAGGAAAATCCATGAGACTCTTATCTCCAATTAGCCAGAGAAATTCCAAATGTGGAGCTGTGGCTTAAATGATAAAGTGCTTAACCTTGAGCAAAAAAAGTTCTGAGACAGAAACCAGGCAATAAGTTGAAGCCTCAGGACTGGCATACACCTAGAGTCCAGAAACATTAAGTTCCAAGGGCCACAACACTCTACCAGTGTTACTAAGTGGTGCATCTTGAAGATGGTCTCAGTGGGAAGTGAGCCAGAAAAAAAATAAAAAACCCTGACATAGGGATATTTGCAAAAGAACTTAGCCTTACTGCAGCCAATATGAGCTGTCAAATGTGAGTCTGTCAAATCACTACTACTTTTGCCACTGTCGAAGAAATGACCTGAGTCTTGACTGTCATTCAGCCTTGTCCTGTCTCATCCTCTCTCATTACCTGTCCGTCCTGGGGAGCTTTCCCGAGGAGGGTAGTGTGTTCAAGTTTCTCTTCATGCTGGGCATTTACATGGGCTTTTCCCTGTGTTTAGATCCATTCCTACCCTTCCCTTTGAACTGAAGTTCTTTGGATCTCCATTTTTCTGAGAGGTTTTCCCACACCCCTTACATAAGTTAGACACACTTGCCTAACTCTATTGCCCCTGCCTGCCCCTTTCTAAGGATTCAATTTACTAGCAAACGATGCTTTCAAGAAAGGAAGACAGACAGGAAGACACAGACAAGAGGGAGGGATGGAAGGAAGGAGGAACGAAAGAGGAAGGGAGGGAGAGAGGAAAGGAAGAAGAAAGGGAGGGAGGGAGGGAGGGAAGGAGGGAGGGAAGGGAAAAGGAAGAAAGGAAGGAAGGAAGGTTGGTTATAATCTTATTATTTTTGCCGACTATCAGACAAAGTAGGCCAGGAAATTTTTAATCAAAACAGAAAATTAGGAAGGGGAAGATTAGAGCAATGTTTCTAGGCTTTGTGGAAAAGGTCTTGCTTTCTATGACCTGCTAGTTTAGAAATGCTAGTTTCTGTGGCCTTTGTTAGGTGAGAACAAGACCCAGAAGATAGAACCAAATAGAGTGGGGAGAAGCTGCTGTTTCTGAAGCTTTCACTTTGGGATCTCACTTTCTGAGTCCCAAACCAGGCAAACTTGATTTTTGTATATGTGTGCCAATCCTGAGGCTTGAACTCATGGCCTGGACATTGTCCCTTGGTTTTTTTTTTTTGATGTTTTTATTTGTTTGTTTGTTTGTTTTGTTTTTGGCCAGTTCTGGTGCTTGATCTTAGGGCCTGGGCACTGTCCCTGAGCCTCTTTGTGCTCAAGGCTAGCACTCTACCACTCGAGCCATAGCTCCACTTCCAGCTTTTTTCTGAGTGGTTTATTGGAGATAAGTCTCACAGACTTTCCTGCCCCAGCTAGCTTCAAACTGTGATTCTCAGGTCTCAGCCTTTTGAGTAACTAGGATTGCAGGTGTGAGACAACAGTACCCAGCCAGGCAAACTCTCCAACCTGATTTGTCTGAGGTGTCAGCATTGGGCCCTGTTGAAACCTTGTCAGGATCCCCATCCTAGCCATGTAAGATGGAGCTCACCGGAGCCCCGGGGAAACTCATTCCTGGCTGAGATTAAATAACTAGAGGTCTAGAAGTCTTAGATTTGACTCTGCCCATTGAAGAAGTTAAGAAAGTGGACATATGGTGGGCACTATAGGCTCTACCCCAGTCCTAGGCAGTTGTATCTTTGTTGTTGTAGGATTTTGTCTGTCAGACTGTCTGGTTGTATTCCAGTTTTGGGTGTTATACTCACATGTGTTAGACAAGGGTATTACCACTGACCTACAGCCCAATCCTAAGTCAGTGGCACTAGACTTACCTTATATATGAAATTTGTATAAATCACTTAGGCACTCTCTCTCTCTCTCTCTCTCTTTTCCCTTCCTTCCCTCCTCCCCCCCTTTTATTTTGTGGTGCCAGGAATCTAACCTATGGCCTTGAACACACTAAGTAAGCAATCACACTCTGTTGAAATGCTGACATATCTTCTTATGAGGTGGCGGCTAATATAAATGGTAAAGGGGAAAGGCAATAATTTGCTCACTAAATGAAAGAGGAGACATGACCCTGAGGAGCACAATCTGAGTGAAGGCAAATACAAGGCAAGAACAGCCTCCCCATGTCATGAGGGGGGCAGAGCCCAGCTGTGGGCAGAGCAGCATTAGTAGGAAGTGCTCTGTGTGACCCGGAAGCTCCCACTCCGACCCCAGGCCCGCCTCTCTTGGGAACTGGAGGGGTTCAAAGGCGCATCCCAGATGGAAGCAGCTTGGGGGGTGGGGGGGGAGGGGTGTTATTGCATCACAGGAAGTATCGACTGCTGTTCAATGGAGGATTTTGGCTGTGCTTACTCTGGGAGTTTCTAAGCCAGGGACTGGGATATGACTGTCCTTACAGCCTACAGACTGAGTCAATGCAGATCTCAGCTGGAGAGGCCCCCAAGAGGGCAGCTTGGGTCAGTGTCTGCCCCAAGCACTGCAAGCCCCTCGATTACCAAGCACTGAAAACTTTCTGGAATTAGTGGGGGAAGCACGAGATTTGGCGAGACAGAGCAGCAGTGAAAGGAAAAATCCAAGGCTCTTCTGATGAATCCCACAGAGATAGCTTCACCGGCTTGGGGGGCGGGGGGCGCCGGTTGAGCCAGGAATAGAGGAAAAGAAGATGAGGGTGAACTTAGTGGAGAATGAATCATGGATACCTTTGTCCCGTGGACATTCCTGTTTCGGGAACCCTCTGAGATTCCAAGTTAGGCAGCTGTGGATTTCCAGGGCCCAGGCCTGCTGGTTGTCCAGCCAGCTCTGTCACCCTTCATGCTAGGGGTCCCTCAGTTTCCAGCCTTCAGGCCTGGATAGGGGTCTCCCCAAGTGTGAACTGTTGGTGGGGCGAGAAGGGGGGCCCCTGCCCCTAGGAAGGTGGGGCCCTGGCACTTGAGGGACTAAGAGACCAGAGAGAACAAAGGTAACAGAGTGGGGGGTAGGGGGTTGGGGGGGTAAGGGGAGCAGGGCAGAATTCTTCTTTGAGCCAGAGTAGGTCCTTTCCTGAGGCAAATTGGACTGAAGGAGTTCCCTCTTCTCCTAATATGGATGCACTGGATGTGTAAATTCACCAAGCACGACTGGAAATGTATTATCATTTCTGTCTTAGTCCTTCTGGGCGGCAGAAACAGAATACCACATACACACAGCCACACACACAGCCACGTATAACGAACTGAGTCGTGTTGCTTCATGGTTCTGGTGATCCAGAAATCCAAACTCAAGTGGCTTGTGCAGCATAGGGCTGGGGAAACAGAGGAAGTGGCCAGGTGGGGAAGGGCTGGGCCTTTCATTGAGGGAGAGGCCTCATGAACTGCTCCTTAGGCCCCAAGACAACCCTGTTGCCTCTGGGCTAAAGTTTCCCAAGCATACTTAACTATATATGATACAGGTAACCAATTAATGAAGAGGAACTGTTCTCAACCTACTTGTGGAGCTATTTTCAACAGATCTTGGTTGTTGCACCCACCACCAAAGTCCATGTGTGTTTAAAAGGGCACAGCTGTGGGGCGGGGGTGGTGGTGGGGTGGTGGTGGTGGTAGATGCTTTACTCACAGTTCATAAGCCATGAACCAAGGGCTTACACCTGTAATCCTAGCTACTGAGGAGGCTGAGATCTGTGAATTGGGGTTCAAAGCCAGCCCAGCCAGACAAATCCCTGACACTCTTATCTCCAAATAACCAACAAAAAGCTAGATGTGCAGGTGTGGATCAGATGGTAGAACAAAAATGCCAAATGAGTACAAGGCCCTAAGCTCAAGCCCTAGTACTGATACAAAAAAAAAAGCAAAAAATACAAGGGCACAAATAGCTAAGAATAACTAATGAAGGATTCAAATATTTTTTTAAACCACCTAACTAATTTAAGAATTACTTTTGGGGTGAAACCAGAGGAGGAACTAAGATTGCTTTATCTGGTGTTAACTGTAATGAAGACGAGCTTGCCAAGTCTCTGGGTCACTGACCAAAAGTAAGAATGGAGAAGAAATGGCTTAGCTAGGAGGAAGAAGAGCTCTGAAGGAAAGGGTACAGGAAGGGGGCAGGGGGGTCTTGGGCAAAGCACCAGCTCTCCCTAAGAGGGGCAGAGAAAAGCCCAGGAGCAGAGAAGAGGAAGGCTTTAATGCAGGACTCCTTCACTGCAGCCCCGCTTTGCTTGTCCAGCCCCACCCTGCCCTCAAATTCTGTTCTCTTTCACATACGTACGTTCAGTGTCATCATGACCGTGCTCACTTCCCACTTCCTGTCTCCACTGCCCATGTCCCTCCCCTCCACTTCCCATTCCCAGGAGACAGGTTTCAGCTTCGTGGTGTTCATGTTGCCAAACTGTCAGCTAATTGATTAAAGGAGTTACAACATACCCATCGATAGGTTTTCATGCATGTTTATGTTTTAGACCTAACTTCCACATTTGAGACAAATCATATGCCCTTCGTCTCTCAGAGCCTGACTTCGCTCAACATAATTGTTATTTCCCTGCAAATAATGATATATTATTCCTTCTGATAAATGAATAAAAGTCATATACTGAATATATATAGGAATATATAAATATAAATGTAAGGGTGTGTATAAAAATTATATAACATTTTATAAATTATGAACTCTATAAATTATTTTTATTGTATAAGAATATGTACATTCTTCGGTAGGGCATCTGATCAGCTTCCATAGCTTGGCTATGGTGAATAGAGCAGCAATGAACATGGATATGCAAGTATCTTGTAATCTTTTGGATAAATACCCAAGAGTGGCTTCATGGGATCATAGGATAGTTCCAAATGTAATTTTTAGAGAAACCTCCATAGTGATTTCTATAATGGTTGCACTAATTTACATTCTCACCAACAGTCTAATAGGATTCTTTTTCCCCCTTCATTCTCACCAACATTTACTGTTATTCATATTGGTAATAATGGCTATTTGTATTTCTTTTATGGCCAGGGGTGTTGACCATTTCTTCATGTACTTATTGGCCTTTTCTTTTTTTTGCTAGTCCCAGGACTTGAACTCAGGCCCTGGGCTGTCCCTGAGCCTCTTTGCACTCAAGCCCTTGAGCCATGGCACCATTTCTGGCATTTTCTGAGTACTTTATTGGAGATAAGAGTCTCACAGACTTTCTTGCCCAGGCTGGCTTCAAATCACAATCCTCAGATCTCAACTTCCTGAGTAACTAGGATTACAGGCTTCCACTGGCACCCTGCTTTATTAGCTTTATTTTATTTTATTTTTTTGCCAGTCTAGGGGCTTGAACTCAGGGCTGGGGCACTGTTCCTGAGCTTCTTTTGCTCAAGGTTAGCACTCTACCTCTTGAGTCACAGCACTGCTTCTGGCTTTTTCTGTATATATGGTACTGAGGAATTGAACTGGGGCCTCTTCATGCATGCTAGGCAAACGCTCTACCACTAAGCCACATTCCGAGCCCTATTGGCCATTGTTGTTGTTAGTGATGATGGTGGTTGTGGGGCTTGAACTCTGGGCTTGGGCGCTGTCCCTGCACTCATCAGCTCAAGGCTGGCTCTCTACCACCTGAGCCACAGCACCACTTTTGGGCTGGCTTTGAACCTTGATCCTCATATCTCAGCATCCTGAGTAGCTAGGATTATACGCTTGGTGCTCTGCTGTTTGCCTTTTTTTTTTTGGTTGGTTGTGGGGCTTGAACTCTGGGACTGGGCACTGTCCCTCAGCTCTTCAGCTCAAGGCCAGCGCTTTACCACTTGAGCTACAGCACCACTTCCGGTTTTCTAGTGGTTTATTGGAGATAAGAGTCTCACAGACTTTCCTGCCCACGGCTGGCTTTGAACCACAATCCTCAGATCTCAGCCTCCTGAGTAGCTAGGATTACAGGCGTGAGCCACCAGCGCCTGGCTATGTTTGCCATTTTAAAACATCTTTTGAGAAGTATCTATTTAACTTCTTTGCTCAATTATTTATTGCCCATTCTCTGAGGGCTTAGTTTGTTGAGATCCATGTCTGTTCTGTTCATTAAGACTTTGTCAGACATATAGCTGGCAAAGATCTTTTCTTATTCTCTAAGCTGTCTTTCTTAGTTTCGTAGCTGTACCGTTCACTGTACAGAAGCTTCTTAGTTTTATGCAATCTCATTTGTCAATTCTCTCTCTCCTACTTGCTGACTGCTGTAATTCTATTCAGAAAGTTACTGCTTATGCTGATGAGTCTTAATGTTTCCCCTGCTTCTTCCTGTAGTGTTTCAAGGGTTCAGATCTTACTTGGAGGTCTTTGTTGCACTTAGAATTTCCACTTAGAGTTAGTATAAGGTGACAGACACAGCAATCGGGTTTTAGTAGTCTAAATATGGACATACAGTTTCCACAATACCATTTTCCAACACCTTTTTTCAACATATATTTTTTGGCTTCTTTTGCCAAAAATCAGATGGCTGTAGGTATATGTATTTATTTCTGGGTCTTCTAGTCGGTTCTATTGGTCTTCACTTGGTTTTGGGCCAGTAACAAGCTCTTTTTGTTACTATGGCTCAGTAGTAAAGTTGAAAGTCTAGAATTATACCTCCAGCATTACTTCTTATTGTTCGAGATTGCCTTGTTTAACTGAAGCCTTTTGTATTTCCATATACATTTTTGTATTCTTTCTCTATTTATGTGAAAAATGACACTGGGATATTGCATTAAATTTGTAGGTCAACTGGCAGTATGGACATTTTTATAATTCTGCCAACTCCTGAAGATGGAAGATCTTTCCACCAACTTGTGTCTTCTTCAATTTCTTTTTTTCAAAAAACATATAGGGCTGGGAAGGTGGCTCAGTGGTAGAGTGCTTGCCTAACATGCATGAGGCCCTGGTTTCATTCCTCAGTATCACATACACAGAAAGAGACAGAGTGATGCTGTGGCTCAAGTGGTTGAGTGCTAGTCTTGAGCAAAAGAAGCTCAAGGACAGGTCCTAGGCCCTGAGTTTACAAACCCTAAGACTGGGGATATATGTGTATATATATAACTATATATATATATATATATATATATATATATATATATATATATAGTTTTTGTTGTAGAGGTCTTTTATCTCCTTGGTTTGTTCCTAAATTGGTTTTCTTTTATTTTGTTGAAGCAATTGAAAATGGAGTTTTCTGATGTCCCTATTTGCTCATTTTAGGTATACAGAAAAGCTGTATTTTTGTGAGTAGATTTTGCATCCTGCTACTTTGCCTAAGGTATTTATCAGTTTTCAGAATTTGAAGGTGGAGTCTCCAGGGTCCTTTAGATATAGGATCATATCATTTGCATATATTGACTTTATCCCCTATTTGGATTCCTTTTATAGCTTTTTTTTTTTGTCTTTCTTGCTCTGGCTAGGAATTGTAGTACTAGAGAAAGTGGACATTTTTATTTCATTTCTGATTTAGAGGAAATGGCTTCAATGTTTCACTCTTTAGTATGATGTTGGCTGTAGGTTTGTCATAAATCACCTATACTATGCTAAGATATATTCTTTCTAGCTCTAGCTTCTCCAGAGTTTTTATCATAAAAGGATGTTGGATCCTATCAAAGATTTTTCTGCATCTAGTAAGATAACCATGTCATTTGTCCTTGATCCTGTCAATGCGTTGTATTACATTTATTGATTTGTGTATATTGAACCATCCTTGCATCCCTGGAATGAAACCTACTTGATAGTGAATTGTTGTTGTTGTTATTATTATTATTATTATTGATTAGTTGTTGAATTTGGTTAACAGGGATTTTTGTTGGTGGTGGTGGTCATGGGGCTTGAACTCAAGGCCTGGGCACTGTCCCTGCACTCTACCAGTTTGAGTCACAGCATCACTTTTGGTTTTCTGGTGGTTAATTGGACATCAGAGTCTCACGGACTTTCTTGCTCAGGCTGGCTTTGAACTGCAATCCTCAGATCTCAGCCTCCTAAGTAGCTAGGATTACAAGTGTGAAAAACCAGTGCCCAGCATCAAGGATTTCATTAGGGACTTTTGCATCTATGCGCACAAAGAAATTGGTCTATGGTTTTCCTTTTTTATTTCACCCTCTCCTGGTTGGGGGATAAGAGTAATGCTGGCTTCATAGAATGAGTTTGGTAGTGATTCCTCCCATTCTATTTCATTCAACCAACAATTCCTAAGAAGCAGCCACTCTCTAGAGTTTCTAAGATGTGAACCATCTTGCATGCACACATTCAACACCCCGGGTCTGAGAAGAATCTGTTCTGTGTGGAGAGAATTTACACTTAAAAAAATTAAGAGTGCTCCTAGTCATGTTCAAAGAATATGAGCTTGCTGAAATACGTTCACACATCTTGTGATAAAAGAGAGAGAGAGAAAGAGAAAGAGAGAGGGAGAGAGGGAGAGAGAGAGATAGAGAGAGAGCTTTCTGAAGGCAGGGCATGGATCCTGCCAACTGGAGGACAGTCATTCCCAAGCTGAACCAAATCATGTCTCACCAGGTCACCTTCCTCATCCTGCATGCAGCCTTCCACAGGTAGACCCACATGACTCAATATAGAGACAGATAGGAAGCTGGGCTCGTCTGAGCAGCTGCGGAGTGAGAGGGCTGTGATCACATCCCTGAGAAATGTGGACAGGATCCAGCCAAATGATGAAAGCAAAAGCCTGCCCTGAAGAAGGAGAGGTGGTAGGAAACCGCCAGCCTCCTCACTTGAAGACAGCTGAAGAGCTTTCCAGCCCAGGAGACTGAACTTTTCATCCTTTGATCATTTGCGCATCCTCTGGATGGAAGGAGATAGGGGTTACTTGGCAGTGATGGCCAACTCTAGCTCGATTCCTTTCACCTCATGATCTGTTTTCATTTGGGGCTGCAGCTAAGCAGCCAGCACTAGCATTTACCCAGACAGAGCAGACACACACTGACACTTGGGAGCATGCTCACGCATGTCACTCTCATGAGCATGTGTGTGTACACACATACACACACACACACACACACACACACACACACACACACACAGAACTGCAGCGTGCAGAATCCCTGTGGCCAACTGTCCTAGGACATCGATGGGAGCATCTTTTCCCATTGCAAACTTGGACAGGAAGAGAAACACAAGTGACTGCAGAGAAAAGATATTGGGAATTTCTGGACCCTCAGCTCCCTCCTGGGCATCACCTGTCAGGAGTGTTTTGTAGGCAGCGTTTTGTAGGCAGTTCGTCTTCTGCCCTCCTCTCCTCCTGACCTCCTCACGTCCCTTGCCTGCAACGTTGTCATTCATCCCTGCGTCTTAGGCCGTGTTTCTGGCACGAGTGAGAGGCCCTTCAGATTGCAGTCTCCATGAAAACCAGTTGTTTTAAATCCAAGCTCCACGAGCAAGCTTGACTTGGATTTCCAACAGTAGTGCTGGAGGTGTGCTGCAGACTGGTTCCAAATAAGACTAGGACGACCTCTAGTGTCTATAGTTGGTATGGCAATACAGGAAACAATAGAATCCACAAATCTCCATCACCCACCACCTCTAGTGACCAAGTCCTTCCCCTTCCCAGAAGTTCTCTCAGTGGGGCAGCAGGCACCTGTTTCCTGGATTCTCTGCCTCCAAGTTCTCTAGATAATCCCTATGAACCTCATGGCCAAAGTCATCTTCAGAACACTTACTGTGGATCTTCTGTGATCTCTACTTAAGAATCTTTGGAGCAGCCAGGCGCTGGTGGCTCACTCCTGTAATCCTAGCTACTCAGTCAGGAGGTTGAGATCTGAGGATCACTGTTCAGAGCCATCAGAAAATTCCCCCATGAGACTCTTATCTCCAATTAACCACTCAAAAACTGGAAATGGAGCTGTGGTCCCAAATAGTAGCATGCTAGCCTTGAGTAAAAAGAGCTCAGGGACAGAGCCCAGGTCCTGAGTTCAAGGCCCATGACTGACAAAAAAAAATCTTCAGAGCAAAGCCAGGACCCACCTCACACCTGTAATCTCAACTAGTCAGGAGGCTGGGATCTGAGAATCACAGCTGGAAGACTTTCCTTGGCTAAGAAAGTCTGGGAGACACATCACCAAAAAGCCAGAACTGGAACAGTGGCTCAAGTGGTAGAGTTCCAGCCTTGAGCCAAAAAGCTAAGGGACAACACCCAGACTCAACCTGTAACAGTGATCCTCAAGATCAAGGGAGAGGCATGTCACCATCCCAGAAAAGGCGGATCAGAACTGCTCACTCTCTTACCTGTGGAAAAATTAAGTCCCCCAGGGTAATGGCCAAACATCTTGGCTGTTGACAGTCTGGCCTTGACTTCCCTTTCTCGCCTTGCTGTTAAGTATCATGTAAAAGTCAATGGCTAGACAGAATCAGTGCGTTTGGATGACACTCGCAGGTCCGCAATGTGTCAGGCATGAAACAATATGAAAGATGCTGAACTCTTAGTTTCTTCACAAGGTTGCCATGGAGATGAGCGGGCTAACACAGCTATCCTGTTTAGTGCAGCGCTCAGCTCAGTGCTCGGTAACCTACAGCTGTGGGGTTTGCACCTCTTTTAATGGAACAGCTAGATTGCTCATGAGTCTGAAGCCGGCCCCTGTGCTCTGCAGAGGTGTATTTTGTTTGGCTTTTGGTGTTTTATGGGCCTGGTGTGACCTCTGCAGATGTGACAACCTGCCTCAGGTCCTCTACGGTGAATGACAGCTACAACAATTTATGCGTACACTCTAGGGATGTGTATACATCTATGGTAGTTTGGACGGTATTTAAGTTTTTGAAAACATTTCAATCTCACAATATGTATCCATGTGTGATGGGACTAGTTCTTCTGAAATATTTTTTCACTGTTATTATAAAGGTCACATACAGAGGTTGTGGTTTCATAAGTCAGGAAATGAGGGCCTCGTTTTTTATTTCTTACAGTTTTATTTCTCTGCATAGCTCAATGAGGTTAAGAGTTATATTTTATACTGATTTTCTTCATGTAACAAATGTTTTCTCTATATTACTACTTGGTAACTTGCCGTTACTAGTATGTAGCTGGGTGTTCCTGGCTCATGCCTGTAATCCTAGCTACTCAGGAGGCTAAGATCTGAGGATCACAGTTTGAAGCCAGCTACTCAGGAGGCTAAGATCTGAGTCCATGAGACTCTTAACTCCAATTAACCATCAAAGAGCCAAATGTGGAGTTGTGACTCAAGTAGTAGAACACCAGCCTTGAGTGAAAAATTTAAACTATAGGATTGATTGATACATAATGAGCCACAATCCAATTGTGTGCTTATTCAGATTCATGTTACATTGACTTAAGAGAAAGCTAGGGGCTGGGAAGGTGGTTCAGTGGTAGAGTGCTCACCTTGTATGCATAAGGTCCTGGGTTCAATGCCTCAGCACCACAGAAGCAGAAAAAGCTGGAAGTGGCGCTGTGGCTCAAGTGGTAAAGCGCTAGCCTTGAGCTGAAGAGCTGAGGGACAGTGCCCAGGCCCAGAGTTCAGGCCCCATTACCGACCAAAAAAAAAAAAAAAAAGAAGAGGAGAAAGCTATAAATCACCCAAGCTATGATTTATGGGTTTGAACTAACCTGACTTTCTGATCATTTTTCATAGGGCTTTTCGTGACATATATTCCTAAGTGACATCATTTACTCCTCCGTCTATGCGAAGCATTCGTTTAGCAGGTACCTATTGAGCACTGACCAGTTCAACTTCCTAAACTTCTTGGTTTGGAAACCGTTTTGCATCCTAAACACCACCCTAACCAAGAACCCCCAGGGAGGTGTCACCTTCCAGCAAAGCAGACTGTGTGCGGTGGAGCCCTCAGCTCCTCCCCTCCCCTCCCCTCCCCTCTCCTCCTGCATCCCTGTCCTCGCTTTGAGGGGGAGGGGCCCACTCCCTCCCTCCCCCAACCTCTGCCCTAAAAGCCTTTGTGATTATCAGCAGCCTCACTTAATTTGCTCTCAGCAGAGCTCCCATCCTTTGTCCACGGAAATCTCTCCAATAGAAGGGAAATAGAATTGTATTTCATTTGGATTCCACTTGCATTTTGCTTTTCTCCTTTATTAAGCCAGGAATCTGATATTCTCTATTGGCTACAGTCAGGTCATGAAGAGCTTAATGCAGATCTCTTGCCATTCCGGGGCAGGAAGGCTTAGGGGATTTCAGGAGGGGTCTTGTGGAGACTCAGTGCATTTATCCCCAGGGGCTTCTGAGTCCATGTCTCTTACATCTGGCCTGACAGACGGTGTCGAGTTTGGTGGGGGGAAGAAGGAGGATCAATGTGGTTTGACTGGGAGAGAGAGGACAGGAGCAAAAGTTACAAATGTGTGACTTGACCCCATACTGGTGGCCCATGCCTGTAATCCCAACTACTCAGGAGGCTGCGATCTGAGGGTTACAGTTCAAAGCCAACCCACACAGGTAAGTCTGTGAGACTCTTATCACCAATTAAGCAGAAAGCTGGACGTGGAGCTGTGGCTCAAGTGGTAGAGCGCTATCTTTGAACAAAAGCGTTCAAGGGACAGCACCCAGGCCCTGAGTTCAAGCCCTACAACAGGCCAGGTACCCACCACACAGGCCATCTTTACAGTCCATTATTTTATTTTTATATTTATTTTTTTGTGCTGTGCCATGGCATGCCAATACTAGGACTTGAGAGTCTTGTACTCTTGCTCCGTTTTTCCACTCAAGGCTGGTGCTCTACCCCTTGAGCCACAGCTCTACTTCCAGCTTTTCTGGTGGCTAACTGGGAGCCTTACAAACTTTCCTTCGAGCCACGATCCTCAGATCTCAGCCTCCTGAGTAGCAAGGATTACAGGCATGAGCCACTGGTGCCTGGCATCCATTAGTTTCTGTTTCATTGTTATAGTCTTAAAATAGAAGTAGGTTGCTTGGGAAAATTCCTTGAGCAACCAAGTACTTTGACTGCCGTTGCTCAAGAAGGTCAGCTGTTGCTAAGATGCTTTAGATGCCAGGAAAAAAAAAAAGAAATGAGAGAGGCGAGGAGAGCTAGTAAAGCAGAAAATTTCAAAACATTGGTCATAAGTTCCAGCGTATGTCATGTTGATGCAGGTGCAGATGTGAAGTGGAGGAGGGAGCAGCGGTAGCTTTAGCCTGAAGTCATTCTCTAACTGTTCTCCCTACAAAGTTCTTGTCTATAATATTTATACAGGGACTTGAGCTCAGAGCTTGGGCACTGTCTCTGAGCTTCTTTGGTCAAAGCTACCACTCTACCATTTGAGCCACAGCTCCACTTCTGGCATCTTGGTGGGTAATTGGAGATAAGAGTCTCACAGATGGGGCTGGGAAGGTGGCTCAGTGGTAGAGCGCTTGCCTTGCATGCATGAGGCCATGGGTTCGATTCCCCAGCACCACATAAGCAAAAAGAAAAAAGCTAGAAGTGGCGCTGTGGCTTAAATGGTAGAGTGCTAGCCTTGAGCTGAAGAGCTGAGGGACAGTGCCCAGGCCCAGAGTTCAGGCCCCATGACTGGACCAAAAAAAAAAAAAAGAGTCTCACAGAGTTTCCTGCCCCAGTGGCTCTGAATCATAATCCTCAGATCTCAGCCTCCTGAGCAGCTAGGATTATAGCAGTAAGTCTACCTGTGCCCAGCTAAAAGAAGTTCTTAATGAATTAGACATTAATATCTTATTGGGGAAAAAGAATCACATGCATAAATGTACATACACATATATCATTCTATGGTTATTATAAAGGTATCTGGCTGGCACTTACCAATAAGGATCAAATCAGAACTAGGTTTAGGAATGCATTTCAGTGGGGAGAATTATCACTTAAGCATCTTTGTGATCAATTACTAGCACAAAAATGTCAAACAACTGAGCTTAAATGCTATTTAAGAATTCCAATGTGTTGTCTAATTTTGGGCTGAGCAAACAGCAAAAGTTATAGGGTATTTATTTTTTAAAGATATTTAAAAATCTTTCTGTAACAAGTTAATACATATAAAAGTATCAAACACTCATTTCAATTACCTCATACTTGAGTTTTCCCCCCCCAAAATGCTCACATAACCAACAGATGGCAGAATAGGCTATGTTGTTCATCTATGGTTAAATCCTAACCTCTGCATCAACCAGAAGAGCTATTTTATTTTTTACTAGTAGACATTAGTTGTACAAAAAGTCATTTTAGAGCCAGGTGCTGGTGGCTCATACCTGTAATCAAAACACGGATCTGAGGATCACCATTCAAAACCAGTGGAACAAAGAAAGTCCATGAGCCTTTTATCTCCAATCAACCACCAGAAAGCCAGAAGGAAAACTGTGGCTCTAGTGGTAGAGTGCCACCTTGATCACAAAAGCTCAGGGACACTGCCCAGGCCCTGAGTTCAAGCCCTAGGACTGGTGGATGTCCACGCATGCACATGCACACACACACACACACACACACACACAAGCACATACACACGTACACACACATGCACACTCAGCTTCTTGGGAAGTTTCCACACATTGTATTCCAATCAACCTTAGTCCCCTAAGCCCCCAGGGTAGATATTTCAAATAGGAGATTGTACTTCTGTGAGCATCAGGATATCTTGAACCTACACATGTGCATTCTCTTATTCTTTACAATTTAAAAGTACATCTCTGAGGCTCTTGCTCCAAAATAGCCAAAAGAAATGAGGGTGGACAGCAGGTTCAGTTCAAGAAAAGACAGTCTCGTGGGCTGTTTTTACTCACTAACACATTTGCTACCAAATGAGAAGCTTTTCTTCACACCAATTAGTTCTCCAGGGCTCTCCCCCATCAACTGAATGTTCTAGAATTCAATCCAGTCCTGACACTACCCAGAGACAAAAAGTCTGATGCCATAGCTTAAGGGCTCCATCCCATAACCCTGCCTCAACTTCAGCCACCAATCCCAAGTCTTAGACCACCCGCAACTCTGGCTATAAATAAAGGGGCTCCTACCACCTCCTTATCAAGTACAATGATTGGCTTAGAGAACAGGGAACAGCTTAGAGACTTCAGGAAGACACTTGGCATCACTGGCTTGCTATAAAACTAACAGCCAAATGAAGACACACACACAAGGAGCAGGACAGACGTGGGGCAGTGCCTGGAGGGGCTGCCACTCCCTCTATAGGCCCCACCCACCCGTGCCTGCCAACAAGCATGCCCTCTGAACCCTATCTGTCTTTTGGGGGTTTTATGGAGGCTTTAGCATGGGCATGCTGGGCTGGTAACTCCTTAGTCCCTCTTCCCTCTCTGAAAGTTCCAAGCTTCCAGTCAAGCCCTACCTAGCCTCCATCCCAAAGCTATGTAGGGGCCTGCCAAAGGTAGCCCCAAAAGACACTCCAAAAATCACAATGCGTTCTGTGCCAGGGTGGGAAACATAGGCCAAATAGGCATTTCTTACTATGTCAAAGTTGAGGATCAAGGCCATGAGCTGGAGCTCTGGGTTTTTTCTTCATAGAAATCTCATTAAAGTAAGGTAATCCTTCCAACTAACAGAGGTGAAAAACCACGCAAGTAGCCTTCAGCCCTCCTCTCAGTGCCACACTGGACTCTTTCCCTTTCCCAAAGAGATCTGAGGAGCTGATTCCTGAGGAGACAAATTGTGGTTCCAAACAGCTATGGCCGGGCTTTTCATGAGTGGAGCTCAAGGACCTGAGATTTCTCATGGCAACTACGAAGTGAGGGGAGCCCTCTTGGTCCTGCAGGGACAACTGTACACAGAGCTTTCTGGAACCAGCAGGATGTTGATCTCCATCATGTCAGCAATCACTATCTCCTACTTAATGACTGATGGAGATAAAAGGGCCTCATCACTCCCTTTTCAAGTACTGGTGGCCTCTGAACCACCAAAGATCTGTTGGAGACTGGATATTTTTAAATTAGAAGATGTTATGTCTTCTGTACTTGGCACTTCCCACCTCTCTGTGAACTTGGTAACTGACACAGTGGGTGACTGGCTTGACCTCTGAGCTAGGCAAGGTTTATAATGTGTTTGATGATCCGTATCAATGAAATGGACCAAAAGACACCCCAGTAGTGAAAAGAAGATCTGAACATCAGCATACAACTCCATATTGAATGGTGCCAGCACTGGTGACTTGTAATCTGAGCTACTCAAGAGGCTGAGATCTGAGGATTACAGTTCAAAACCAGCCTGGGAAGACAAATATGAGATTCTTATTTCCAACCAACCAGCAAAAACTCAGAAGTATAGGTATGGCTGAAGTGGTAGAGCACCAGTTTTGAGCAAAAACAAAAAAACAAGTGAGAGTGTGAAACCCTGAATTCGAGTCCCAGTAATGAAGAGTGGGGAGGAGAAAGAAAAGAGAAAAGTAGGGACTCAGTGGAAGCAAATAAAGAATGAGACAAGATACCCAGAAAGGGACACCTATTTGCAAGGAAGAGCTCTAGTGGCCTATACTGGAACCGATGCAAAAGAGAGGTCCTGGGGCTTGAATTCAGGGCCTGGGAACTGTCCCTTAGCTTTTTCACTCAAGGCTGGTGCTCTACCACTTGAGCCAAAACTCTACTTACTTCTGGCTTTTTAGTGGTTCATTGGAGATAAGAGTCTCATGAACTTTCCTGCTCAGGCTGGCTTTGAACCACAATCCTCAGTTCTCAGCCTCCTGAATAGCTAAGATTACAGCTGTGAGCCACTGATGCCCGGCTGTTTTATATTCTTAATATCAATACAATATAAGATAATAAATGGCAGTTTGATGATTCCTATCACCCCACTGGGCTGGGCCATGTTCTCTCTGAGAGTTGAATTTAAGATGCAAATCTTTTGAAGGTTGGTATATAAGTTCCACAGATGTCATTTTTGCAACAGGGAAAGATTCTTTCCAGGAAGGGATTCTTTTTTTTTGGGGGGGGGGTCCGGTCGTGGGGCCTGAACTCTGGACCTGGGCGCTGTCCCTCAGCTCTTCAGCTCAAGGCTAGACTCTACCACTTGAGCCACAGCGCCACTTCCAGTTTTTATTTCCTGATTATGTGGTGCTGAGGAATTGAACCCAGGGCCTCATGCATGCAAGGCAAGCACTCTACCACTGATCCACCTTCCCATCCCCCCCCCCCCCGAAGGGATTCTTAAGTGAGCAGCACTGTTATATACATGTGAAATGTCTCCCTGTATTTGGGAACTGGAGCAGTGGACCAGAGCTGGTTTTAATTATGTAGAAATAATTGGGTAACAGTAAAACTGAACCTGGAAAATTGCCTCCGGGTTAAAAAATTCATGAGATTTTAGGGTTGGCGGAGACCAAAGTGATCATCTTATTCAGTGGTACTCTACCTTTTATGGTTTAATTAGAAAACAAATATTTAATGAATAGCTGTTAGGTGCTGGGAACTGAACTACAAAATCCTTTAATGTTAAAAAAAAAGTACCTTAGGACTCATATCATGATATCGAATAGTAATTATAATTGTAGGCATTTAAGAAAAAAAGTAATGAGGTATAAGTAACTACAAACTTGATCAAGAAAATGTGCTACATACACATATATGCACATTATATATGACTATATATGTGTATATATATGACTAGAGAGTCATATATATGAATAGCATGTGATTATATACACACACAGATAATGAAATTGTACTCATCTATCAGAAAGGATAAAAAAAAGAAAGAATATTATATCACTTGCAGGGAAATGAATAGACCTGGAAAAAATTATATTACATGAAATAAGTCAAGCTCAGAGAGACAAAGGACCTATTTTCTCTCATATGTGGAGGTTATATCTAAACATATATGAAACCTATGTAGAAATATACACAGGGTCATGTGCATGTATAAATGAAGATATTGACTGAAGTATGGTATACTCAGGGGAGAACTGTAATGGTATAACACTTCTGAACAACTAACAGTTTAACAAAATGAATACTAGGAAGCTGGAATGTTTTGTTGTGGGGTGGGGGAGTAGTGTTGGTAGGGGTATCAAAGAGAGGGAGGTAGATGCATAGAGAGAGGAAGGGTGGGTGAATACGTCACCATATTCAATGTCCGTATGGGAAGATGGAACCAGGTATCTTGATTGGCGGGGTGGGGTTGGGAGAGTTAGGAGAGAACAATGAAAGTGGTGATCTAGAGGCATTGTTTTAAAAAAAAATTGGGCGGGGAGGGCTGGGAAGGTGGCTCAGTGGTAGAGTGCTTGCCTTGCATGTCTGAGGCCCTGGGTTCAATTCCTCAGCACCACATAAGAAAAAAGAAAAAAGCCGGAAGTGGCGCTGTGGCTCAAGTGGTAGAGCGCTAGCTCTGAGCTGAAGAGCTGACGGACAGCGCCCAGGCCCAGAGTTCAGGCCCCACCACTAACTGGTCCTGGGCGCTGTCCCTCAGCTCTTCAGCTCAAGGCTAGCACTCTACCACTTGAGCCACAGTGCCACTTCCAGTTTTCTGAATGGATTATTGGAGATAAGAGTCTCATGGACCTTTCCTTCCCAAGTTGGCTTTAAACTGTGATCCTCAGTTCTCAGCCTCCTGAGTAGCTGGGATTACAGGCGTGAGCCACCGGAGCCTGCAAGAGGAATTGTTCTTATCACATGGCTTGTTAAATTGAAACCCCTTTGTACAATCAGATAAAAATATTTTTTTTTGCTGGGCATTAGTGGCTCATGCCTGGAATCCTAGCTACTCAGGAGGCTGAGATCTGAGGATTGGGGTTTAAAGCCAGCACCAGCAGGAAAGTCTGAGACTATTATCTCCGATTTACCGCCATAAAACTGGAAGTGGTACTGTGGCTCAAGTGGTAGAGCTCTAGCTTGAGCTGAAGAACTCAGGTACAGTCCCCAGGCCCAGAGTTCAAGCCCCATAACTACAATAATAATAATAACAACAACAACAATAACAATTTTTTAAAGGAGAAGAAAGGAAAGCAACTACAAATGTAGTAAAACTTTTAAATATTGTATCTTCATTGTACCTACATTAGAGGTGTACAATTTGTGGAGCCATATATGGGAGATGTGTTATTCGTTTTATTATCAGAAAAATTCCTACTGAGTCCTATGACCAGTCTAAAGCCAAGAGGTTGGAAACCACTGATCTAGTTTAATGGGGAGGAAGGTACGAGTCACACGGGCCTCTTCTCCATGCAATGGTATTTGTCATCGACTCCCTTCTATGGTTGAGAATGCCAACTGTCCCTCGAGACCTGTCCTCCTTTGCTAAGGCCCTCTAGTGCCAGCTGGGCCTGTGGGCAGCCGGATGGAGACCACAGTTTTCAGCTTCTCTCTCAGGCAGTCGAGAGCTTGAGGAAGCGGAATCGATGTGCGTCATCTCCAGGCTCCATCTTTATAAAGGACACTGGGCCCTGCCACCTTCCCAGCAGCCTTTGCACAATGAACTAGTTCTAAAGTGGCAGATTCAGTCAAAGTCCTTGAAGTGAGTGCAAAAAATCCCAGAAAGCCTCCATGCCTGGGTGCTTTCCAGAAAGCAGGGTCACTCTGTACCCCTCTACCATTCTCTGGGTTGATTTCCCAGAAAGAAACTTCTCTTAGCTTCTTTACTTTGGATGGGGCAGGGGAGGGAAGGATCTTTTTGTTGTAGAAACGTTGTCTAACCCTAACCCGCCGCTGGGTTCGATACCATTGCCTCAAATTTGTGTCCTCCTCTGACAAGAATATGGCCTTCTTTAGAAATAGATTCTTTGGATATGCAATGAGATAAGAGGACATCATACTAGATGAGGGTGGGCTCTAAATCCTATGATTTAGTGACATCCCTGATGTCCTTAAAAGAAGGTCAGATGATCGCTGCAGGCATGTCTCAAATGGTAGCACCAAAGAAAGAACAAAGTCTATGTGGCAATGAAAGCAGAGATTGGCATGATAAATCAATAAGCCAGGGAACACCAAGGCTTGCCAACAGCATCAGTTGGCCAACAGGTAGGAGGTAGGAAAAGGTCAAGAAAGATTCTTCCCTAAGGCTTCACACAAAGCCCGGGCCTGCCAACAGCTTTGTTTCCCATTTCTAGATCCAGAAGTGTGAAAGAATTAATTCCACCCACCCATTTATTATATGGATACATTGTTTCCATAGCTCTACATTCTCCCCCTGTCCCTACCCCTACCCCTACCGCTGCCCCTACCCCTACCCCTGACCCTTTCTTGAGTCAGAAGTTCTAGCCAGCACAGCTGAAATCTGCCCTGGACACCTTCGGCTCAGTTGGTTTTAACCTGAGTGTTCCAGAAACAGGCAAAAGAGACAAAGCAGAGGTGGTGGTCATGAAGATGGAGAGCAGTCATGTAACACAAGGACAGGGCTGCAGCTGAAGTAGGCCAGGCCCTCAGCCTCTGTTTAGCTGCCAAGTGTCCGCTCCGTGACCTCCTGCCAAGGCCAGTTCTGAGGCTCCTTCCTAGCAGACTCTGGTGATGGAGACATTGAGGACAGAGACTGTTGGCAGCATGGGGCAGGAGAAAGCAGGACAATGGCTTCAGAAGGCCAGGTTGTAGAATAGCTGTGTCTGCCTGCTTTATTGAACTCCTGGGACTATGGTCAGTGCTGGTGCTGTGGTCAGTGGCCTGTGCTGTGGGCATGGTCTCAGCACTCCTGGCTGTTATCTTTTAGAAGGGTAAATAAATACCCTTTGAACTCCTGTCGTGGGTTATCAAAAGGAGATGATGATGATGATGATGATGATGATGATGATGATGATGGTGATTACTATTTTGGCCAGTCCTGGGGCTTGAATTCAGGGACTGGGCACTGTCCCTGAGCTTCTTTTGCTCAAGGCTAGGCCTCTACCAGTTGAGCCACAGCACCACTTCTGGCTTTTTCTGTGTATGTGGTACTGAGGAATACCTAGGGCTTCATGCATGCTAAGCAAGCACTCTACCCCTAAACCACATTCCCAGCCCCAAAGGAGATTTTTGACTGCACTATGGTTGAGACCCAAGATGATAGTTGGCAAATGTTCTGTTATGGGGTGTGTGTGTGTGTGTGTGTGTTCATAGTTTTTGTTTGTTCATTTGTTTTGTGCCATCATTAGTGGGTCTTATACTTAAGGCCTGGGTCCAATCCCTTAGATTTTTCACATAAGATTACCACTCTCCATCACTTGAGCCATACTTCCACCTCCAGCTTTTGTTGGTGAATTGAAGAAAATAGTCTCAGATTTTTCTTCTGGACTAGCTTCAAATCATGATTCTTAGCTCTCGGCCTCCCAAAGAGCTAGTACTACAGGTGTGCCCAGCTCTGTGATGGTTTTGATTTGGAATGCCCCCCAATTGGCTCGTGTGTTGAAGACTTGGTCCCCAGCAAGTGATGCTACTGAAAGAGCATTGGATGATATGGATGCTGTCTCCATCAACAAACCAATCCACTGATGAGTTTACAGTTGAATGGGATATTAGGAGGTGGGCCTAATTTGGAGGAAACAGATTAGGAAATAGGTCTCTGAGGGTATGGCTTTGAAGAGTGTCTCGCCACCCCCACTCCCCCAGACCCTTGAAGCTCTTACTCTTTCTCCACATGCCTGTCACCCTGAGGTGGGCACGCTTGCTCCGTCACACCTTTTCCCCACATGTGTCACTTAGCCATAGTCCCAGAAACAACAGAGCCAGCCGGCATCACCTGAAACCTCTGACACTGTGGGCCAACACAAACCTTTCCTCCTTGAATTTGCTTTGAATCAGGCATTTGGTCACGTCAATGGAAAACAGACTAACACAAGCTCCCTCAGTCCCAAGTACCTTGCCAACTCCGTTGTGGAGGACTTGCCAAGGAGACTAGGAGCTAATGTTGAGAGCTTAGCAGACCATCCCCAGCCAGCCTGCAAGAGACATTGGAGAGGGTGGGTGGTGGGGCGAACCTGGGAGGAGGGTTTGGTAGGTTGAGCTGGTGTGGATGGCCTCATATTGCCCCAATGCAGAAGAAGCAACAGGCCTGTGGAAAAACTCTTGGAGCAATTGGACTGTATTCCTGGACACGGGGCTTGGATTGATATCTGTGTCAGGTCTGGAAATTCTGAAGGCAGGAAGCTGACTGAAGCTGCCTCTGGCAATGGCACAGAGGTTACCATTGAGGGAGAGTTTTCCCCTCTCATGGCAGGTCAGAGGCGAGTGTGCAGAAGTCATTTTATGATCCAGAAGCCCAGTCGTGGGGAGAGCATACTGTAACAAAGATAAAACCTTCTCATAAAACAAAATTAGTGGCCAGGCGCTGGTGGCTCATGCCTGTAATCCTAGCTACTCAGGAGGCTGAGATCTTAGGATTGTGGTTCAAAGCCAGCTCGGGCAGGAAAAGCTGTGAGATCCTTATCTCCAATGAACCACCAGAAAACTGGAAGTGGTGCTGTGGCTCAAGTGGTAGAGCACTAGCCTTGAGCTGAAGAGCTGAGGGACAGCGCCCAGGCTGAGAGTTCAAGCCCCATGACCGCCACCAACAACAAAAATTAGCACCAGTTATGAGGTTTTATAATTATTCAAATTAAAGGTAACTATAGTGATTTTTTTTTGTCAGTCCTAGGGCTTGAATCAAGGCTTGGATCCTGTCTCTTAGCTTTTTTACTCAAGGTTGGCACTCTCCCATTTGAGCCACAGCTCCACTTCCTGCTTTTGTTTTCTTGGTTTATTAGAGATAGATTCTCACTGACTATTCTGTCTTGGCTAACTTTGAACTGCAATCCTCAAATCTCAGCCACCTGAGTAACTGTGAGCCACAGGTATCCCACTTACAATCTTAAATTTCCCCAAAGTCTCAATGTGTAAGTGCTATTGAGAGGTGGTAGAAGAGGTGAGGCCTCATGGGAGGTGTTTAGGTCATTGGAGGAATTCCCTTTAAGAAAGTGGTGTCACAGGCAGCAGGGGCCTGTGTGCATGGGCTTCTTTGGACAGCGTGTAAAGATGCTCTGCTGTCCTTCGCAGAAAAGGAATCCTCAGGGTAACTTGCCCTCTGCTTCTCTTCTCCCTCAGCTTTACAGCTGAGTGGGCCTGTGTGCTACTATCTGGTCACTCTTGTTCTAAAGGAATGCATGGCATGCTAAGTAAATTGCTGGCAGGAGTCTTCATTTTTCAAACACGAGAAATGTGGGAGGACTGAGCCCTGACTTCGTATCACAACAGGCTTTCCACATCCGGTTTCCCACTCAATCCTCCTGGGCTGGGAGAGAAGTCCAGGGAGGCACAGATCATCTTTTATCAGCATTTCAAACCAAGTTCTTCTACCCTTCAGTTAGCACAGTTCGGAAACAGGTTTTTCCCAAGCCAGGGGAAAGATCACTCAGGAAGTTACTCGGGGATATGACCATACCTCTTGCACCTGCCCTCTAAATACTTTGGACCAAAGGGTATCAGCTGGCTCCCTTGGGACCTTTTCCTCTGGTAGAAGAAAATATGTTTAAACAATCAAATGGAACAAATCTATTTTCTTTTCTTCTTTCCCCTTCTTCCTTCTCTTTCCCTTTCCTTTTTGCCTTCTTCCTTTCTTTTTCCCTTTCCCTTTCCCTTCCTTTCCCTTTCCTTTTCTTCCTTTTTGTACCAGAACTAGGACTTGAGCTCTCTGGTTTGGCTCTTTCACTCAAGGCTGGCTCTCTACCACTTGAGCCATAGTTCTACTTCTGGCTTTTTGCTGGTTTGTTGCAGATAAGAGCCTCAGAGACTTTCCCCCTGGGCTGGCTTTGAGCAGGGATCCTCAGTTTTCAGCCTCCTGAGTAGCTAGGATTACAGGAGTGAGCCACTGGCTCCTGGCTCAAATTGAACAAATCTGTTTAAACCATTAACTTTTTGCTCTGACAATGGCTTTTGACTGTTACACAGTTATAATTTATTTTTTAAAGGACATGATGTGGTCACCAGGGTGAAGGGCCCTGTTATAAGGAGACTCTACCTCAACATTAGTGACAATGTTTTTGGTTTTGTTTCCTTTTGTCAGTGGTGGGCTTGAACTCAGGGCCTGGGCACTGTCTCTGGGCTTTTTTGCTCAAATCTAGTTCTCTACCACTTTGAGCCATAGTGCCATTTCCAGTTTTCTGGTGATTAATTGGCGATAAGAGTCTCACGGGGGGCTGGGAAGGTGACTCAGTGGTAGAGCGCTTGCCTTGTATGCATGAGGCTCTGGGTTCGATTCCTCAGCACCACATAAGCAAAAAGAAAAAAGCCAGAAGTGGCGCTGTGGCTCAAGAGCACTAGCCTTGAGCTGAAGGGCTGAGGGACAGCACCCAGGCCCAGAGTTCAGGCCCCACGACCGGACTCCCCCCCTAAAAAAAAAAAAAAAAGAGTCTCACAGACTTTCCTGCCTGGGCTGACCGCAAACCATGACCCCCAGATCTCAGCCACCTGAGTAGGTAGGATTATAGGCGTGAACCACCGGCACCTGGCAGTGATAATATTTTGCCTTGAATTAGGCAGAACCTAGACAGCGACACAGGTGGAACTAGCGCCAGCTCTGTGGACAACACAGAGCAGCAAGTGGAGAATCAAAGCCTTGAGAATCCAGCTATCCAGAGCTCTCGGTACACTCTTCCTGCTTCTAAAATCAATGTACTGAACTTCTGAGTTGGCTGCTCAAGTATACCTGAGAGGCTTCTCAAGCCACTTATGGGCCTTAGCCTGACATTGTCACACAGCAAAGCTCTTCTGATGGTTCTTCAGTTCATATATTCCTAGAATTAAACATGTAGGATACACAGAAGGCCAGTAAAGAATCCCATGCAAGGGTCTAAGAATCTTTGATGACATAAAAAAATTGCACTTTTCTTTCTTGGCTTCCTTACTCATTAAATGTTTTAACTAGAGAGAAATAATAGCACCCATGTATTGAACCTTGATATGTGTGAGACTGTGTAACTCTCCACTTCTGATTTTTGGAGAGAAGAGTCTCACAGACTTTTCAACACAAGCTGCTTTCAATCTGCGATCCTCAGATCTTAGCCTCCTGAGCAGCTAGGATTACAAGTGTGAGACACCAGTACCCACAACACTGTTGATCTAGTTGCCTGTGTTTTGTGTTCTGTCTACTGAAAAAAATTCAGATGTCTGTTTATCTGACCTACTTCATTAGGAAAAGTTGGTTGGTAAGGACTCTTTCAGGTGGAACCTTACATTGCTACAGCACTTTGTAATTTTCAATTTTTTTTTTGTCTCATAGGAACTGTGACTAAGACAGAGAAAGTCTTTTTCCATCTTGAAGATGAGAATCAAAGATCTTGACAGGTTAAACAACCAAGATTACAGTACCAATAACTCAGAAACAGCAGCAAGAATTGAGAGCTCACAATTCCTACCCAAATGTAATATGTACTCTCACATCTTGTCTCTACTTAGGCAAAAAAAAAAAAAAATCAGGTGCTAGAAAAGAAGAAAAGAATTTGAAGAAGGTAAGATTTAGAGGAGCTATTTAACTAATTCCAGTAATAATATAGCCCACCACCACTTCCAAAAAACTGAAGACACTGAATAAAATCATAACCATTAAAGAAACATTTGAAGGCTAGGAATGTGGCTTAGTGGTAGAGTGTGTGCCTAACATGTGTGAAGCTCTGGGTTCGATTCCTCAGTAGCACATACACAGAAAAAGCTAGAAGTGGCACTCTGGCTCAAGTGGTAGAGAGGCTCAGGGACAGTGCCCAGGCCCTGAGTTCAAGCCCCAGGACCGGCAAAAACAAACAAAAATACAAAGAAATATTTGAAGAAATATTGTAAATTGCCTTGGACATATGTAAAAGAAGCTTCAGGGTAGGAAATCTTCATGTCTCCAATCTGCACAATATTTACTAAGCAATTTTACTTCAAGAAGAAAATTGCTTGTTGTGGATGTTTGTGGCTATGAAATTACACAGCAATCTTTCTTGGTGTTACTGTTCAGCTTTACTATCTAAAAATGTTATTTTTGGGGGGTGGGGAGGGGGGTCCGGTCATGGGGCTTGAACTCTGGGCCTGGGCGCTGTCCCTCAGCTCTTCAGCTCAAGGCTAGTGCTCTACCACTTGAGCCACAGCGCCACTTCCGGCTTTTTTCTTTTTGCTTATGTGGTCCTGAGGAAGCCTCAGGGCCTCAGGCATGCAAGGCAAGTGCTCTACCACTGAGCCACCTTCCCAGCCCCAAAATGTTATTTTTATGTAAGTGTCTGGCATAGCTTCCATAAATAAGGTTCACATAGCTTCTCCAAAGGGACAGCTTAAGTCAAAAACCTAGTCCTCACTGTTGGGTGACAGGAGGAGTCATGCTGCTCTGGTATTGGACACTAGAGGGCGTTCCATGAGAAGTCTAACTTCATAGATGCCCAGGAAGTCTCCAGGAGCAGCTGAAAACCTGACAAAGGAAGACCAGACAGGGAAGCATGTGGGGAAGCTGGGCACCCGTGGCGCATGCCTGCCATCCGAGCTCCTCAGAAGGCTGAGATCTGAGGACCGCAGTTCAAAGCCAGCCTGAGTAGGAAGTCTGTGAAATGCATCTTCAATTAACCACCAGAAAGCTGGAAGTGGAGTTGTGACTCAAGTGGTAAGAGTTCTAGCCTTGAGCAAAAGAAGCTCAGGGATGGCACCCAGGCCCTGAGTTCAAGCCCCAAGACTGGCACCAAAAAATAAAAAGGTACAGGTATCACCAGATCAGACTTCACAGGGCACACAAAGACCTCTGTATCTCTATGAGGGTGTAGCTGTGTGTGTGTGTGTGTGTGTGTGTGTGTGTGTGTGTGTTTGGTTTTATATATATTATAACAAGGCTAAGTTTAATATATATGTATTATACATTACATATTATATATTTTATAAATATATTATATATATTAAACTTAGCCTTGGTTTAGAATAGGATTGACTTTATACATCCCATCCTCACAACCCTGAAAAGTAGATGTTAAATGATATGCCCATGATCATGAGTACAAAAAGCATTTTACAATTGACTTCCTTCAAATAAATAGCAGTTTCAAAGCAATACAGTTTTTATTGCTATTGCTTAAGTGCCTTTTGTTTGCAGAATTCCTTTCATTAAAACTTTATTATTCCATGGCCTTGCCCTTCTATTTCCTATCGGATATATCTGCCGTCCTGTAAACACACCACTCTGGATCTTCTTGTTGGTTTTGTTCCAGCCTCACTTATTGAAAGCATCCTCCTCCTTCTGCCTCCATGTCTGACACTACCAGGTTTCATGCCTAGTGTCTTTTTTTTTTGCCAGTCCTGGGGCTTAAATTCAGGGTCTGAGCACTGTCTCTGAGCTTCTTTTGCTCAAGGCTAGCATTCTACCACTTAAACCACAGCTCTACTTCCGGCTTTTCCTGTGTATATGGTACTGGGGAATCAAACGCTAGGCAAGCACTCTACCACTAAGCTGCATTCCCAGCTCACACCTAGTGTCTTTATTGCTCTTTCCCAAGCTCTGTTGCCATTCTGACTACAGGGCCTACCTGATCCATAAAAAGTCCTTGATAAATACAGGCCCGCAAGGACTCTCAAGTACACATCAGAATCTCCTATGGTGCTTGAACTTGCAGGTGCCCAGCCCCTACCCAACCACAGTGTGATCCCCAAGTCTACAGTCACGTCCTTGTGTATTTATCAGGCATCTCAGATGATTCTGATGAATGACTGAGAACTTCCTTCTGACTACCTTCCGCTGCATTCATTCAAATGTGTTCACACTCAAATGTGACACCATCTAATGTGATGTGCGTTTGTCACTGCTGCTTCCAACCTTTTCTCAAGCTGCCTCAATTCTGCAAATTTTTTCCTTCTCAAGAGCGGGGGTTCTCAGAGGACAAAACCCTTCCCTTCTCATCCCTCCCACCCCCCTCTTCTGTAGCCCTAAAGGTGGGCAACTTCCCAACACCTCTCTACATGCAACATAATTTCCTTTCCTATCCCTTCATGAGTTGGGTGGGATGGCTCACAGTGAGCTTCCTGCCCACCTCCAGAGGAAGCACCACAAAGAGGAGGGAGAGCTGCCCTGAGGGGTGCGGTCCCCCCCAGAGCTGGGTCCATGGTGCATTTCTTCTTATATTTCCTTAGGAACTTTATTCCAACGTTGTCTGTCAGGTACCGGCTGCAACTGGCCTTGTGAGTGAAGAACCTTTGGTTTCCTTGTACTTATTATTATTTTTGTATCCCAACTCTAAGCATGGAACCTGATATATAGTTGGCATTTAATGATTATTTGTAGAATAAAGCAATGAATAAACTTATTTGCAAGTCGACTAAGAAAAGGAAACTCTAGGCGGGAGGACACTTGATTGAATCACTTCGATCCACACAAGCATGTGTCGTGTGAAGATGACCTCTCTGGTAAGGAGGGACAGCCGGAGGTGGCCCAGAGCCTGTGATGACCTAATTACTCCACCAACAGCATTTTCCCATTGTATCTAAGGCAGTTCAACTCAGTACATGTTTTGGAGGACTGGGCACTGGTGGCTCACACCTGTAATCATAGCAATGCACCAGTCTGAGATCTGAGGATTGCAATTCGAAGCCAGCTGAAGCAGGAAAGTCTGTGAGACTCATCTCCAATTTGCTACCAAAATGTCAAAAATGGAACTCTGGCTCAGGTGGTAAAGCACCAACCTTGAGAAAAGAAAGCTAAGCAAGAGTACAAGGCCCTGAGTTCAAGTACTGGTGCACACACATGCACACACACAGACACACAACACACACACACACACACACACACACACACATGATGTGACAAGTACTATCCTAGACATTGGAGAAACAACGTGGGTAATAGGGGTTGGAGGATGTAGCATATTTGAGCTCCTAATTGGATCCCAGGACTGAAATATAGGACTGACTAGTGAATAAATAAGACAATACAGATAAAAATCCTGAGTGTGGGGGGAGGTGGCAAAAAATAAGCATTCACTAAATGTTTTCTCATATTCTTCTTTGTGCCAGTCCCAGGGCTTGAACTCAGGACTTGGAAACTGTCCCTGGACTTTGTAAAACTAGTGTTCTACCACTTAAGCCATAGTTCCACTTCTAGCTTGTTGGTGGTTAATTGCAGGTAAGAGTCTCAGACTTCCTTGCCCTGGTTGTCTTTGAAGCCAACAGTTGCCAGCCTTCTGAGTGGCTAGGATGACAGGTGTGAGCCACTGATGCCCAGCTTATAGTCTTATATACTCCAAAAGTTGGCCCCTGGGTTGTAGCTATAGGAAGCAGTCTGTCCTGCGTCCATGGCACAAACCAGAGACAAGAAAGGAGCCCACTCAGTCGCCGGTGCTGCTGCAAGCCCTCTCGTGTGTGGCCTCAGGAGGCATCCGCTGCTGGCCTCAACCTGTAGAGCCATAGCTTCATGGAGCTCTGGAGGCTCACAACCCTTCCCACCCCCCTCCACCCTCCACCCCCCACCTTGCTGCCCAGTCAGGCCTGGGGTGCACATCCCTCCTACCACTTCCCTGCCAATCCACTTTGATCTCCCTCTGAAACGTCCCCACCACCTGCTTGGCCTCTCTGCCTGAGTTCCAGAAGTTACCATTGGACACCACTGCTAAGATCTGTCAGTCAGCCTGTTTAGCTCCACTTGGGGCCTGCCTAGAGAGGAGGTGAACAGCACATCACCCCCACTCTCATCTCTTTTATTTTGTCCCTCTAGGAGATGGGGAGAGGCAGGAAGGGCTTAGAGGTTTGTGAAGCCAACTTAAAGTCAGCAAGCAGGAGCGCCAGCCCCCTAGGCCTTGGGGGTACTGGTGTGGCTGGCATTGCCACATAATCTCAGATCATTGCTGTCAGAGGAGAGCTGACGCACAAAGCTAGACATGTACCAACTCGGGCCCACTCAGCCCAAGTTTCCTGGGTTCAAGCTCCAACACAGCAAGAAAGAGAGAGTCTTTCTTGTTGCATAGCAAAATGCCAAGGGTGTTGCATCCTGAAGGTTCTTTTTCTTGGCCTCAGCAGGCCTGTGAATTATAATTGTGACCCCCCCCCCTTAGGCCTCCAAAAATCATTTCTTCCTAACAGCTCTAAGCCTCTAAGACTTGTGCTTAGGCTATTTTTAACTTGTCTTTTCTTAAAAAAAAAATAGAAAGAAAAGGAAAAAAAATTATACTAGAGGAACTTAATGAGCCCCATTTGGCTTTTTGTAGCAAAAGAAAAATCTATAGACATTAACCAATAATTGCTACAGAACCCTTTGGCTGGCTGGCCCATCTCTTAAATCTAGCTTTTTCCTCTTCCACACAATAGTTCCTTTATGGGTGGCAGCCTCTGCACACACACACACACACACACACGTGCCACACAGTGGTTAATTGTGAACATAGAAGGAGCTAATGGTGTTAGGTGAGAGGGTTGGGAAAAGCACCATGGCCTTGAGGAAAGCCAGGTTGGTTAGAAGGGAAGAGCACCTGCGTGCTGTGGGGTTGTGGCTGCCTGTGACTGCTGCTGATCTCTCACCCCTGTGCATTCTTTCACTTTGCTTCCCACAGCCAGCACCAGCAAAGGATGTAAGTAAGAGGGGCTGGGAAGGTGGCTCAGTGGTAGAGCGCTTGCCTTGCATGCATGAGGCCCTGGGTTCGATTCCCCAGCACCACATAAGCAAAAAGGAAAAAGCCAGAAGTGGCACTGTGGCTCAAGTAGAGCGCTAGCCTTGAGCTGAAGAACTGAGGGACAGCGCCTGGGCCCAGAGTTCAGGCCCCACGACCGGACCCTGACCCCCCCAAAAAAAGGATGTAAGTAAGTGAGAAAAGGCAAATGGTGTTTTGGGTTCTTGTTTATTATCACATAAAACAAACATACCCAAACCACCACCACACCACCAACAAGAAATGAACAAGCCAGACACCAGTGGCTCACGCCAGTAATCCCAAATACTCAAGAGCCTGAGATCTGAGGATCAAGGTTCAAAAACAGTCTGGACAGGAAAGGCCATGAGAATCTTATCTCCAATTAGCCACCCAAACACTAGATGTGGAGCTGTAACATCAAGCAAAATAAATAAATAAATAAAAAGATAAAGAGCAGCACCCAGACCCTGACTGAGCTCAACCTCTAGGACCAGAAGGAAGAATGAAAGAAGGAAAGAAAGGAAGAAAGGAAGAGGAAGAAAGGAAGAGGAAGAAAGGAAGGAAGGAAGGTAGAAAAGAGAAAGAAAGAGAAAGAGAGAGAAGGAGAAAAGAAGGAAGAAAGAAGAAGAACGGAAGAGAGAAAGAAAAGAAAGAAGCACATCAAAGTTCAAGTGTTCTTGCAGGGAAAAAGAAATTATGGCCATCCATTCAATCAAAGTCAAGGATGAATCTGGGTCTAAGTTGGCTCCTTTTCTACGGCCATCCATCCACCCCAGGTTCAGGAGTCAGCCTGGGTCAAAGTTGACCCAGAAAAGGTCCCAGCTGTTGCAACCGTTTCCAGCTGTTGTCTGGCACAAGGTCCGAGTCACAAATTGCTGCCCTCTTTCAGGAGTGCCGGAGCAGCCCGGCTTGCCCAGGTGCTCTCTGGACTTTAGCCAAAGTACCCCAGATATCTTCTAGGTGACAGGAAGGGCTCCCCACCAGCTGGGCTGGTTGTTCCGACGTGGGCCATGCCGATGGCTTTATGGCATTTCCATTCTTAGCGAGGACTCAGCCTTGCCTTACTCAATGGAGTCCAAATCAAGGTTCCCTGGCCCACAGTCTCTGAGACAAGCAAATACTGTCTTTGTGACTGCTCTCAGTGTGTCTAAGGTCAGGGGAAGAAGGAAGTATTGAATTTCATCAGAGGAAATGCTTCCTCCTTAGGTAAACAAGCCATTCTCTCTGAACTGTTAGTGTTTGAATACACTAGGTTGCAGAATTTTCCTTCAGAATTCATGTCATTTTGAGCATTCCAGGCTAACTTAGAAGATAAAGATTCTCTTTCAGAGCAAGATGGAGTACTGTTGTGTTTTGTTTTTCCAGAAAAAGAGACTGAGAGATAAAGGAAAAATGTGTAAGCCATAGGAGTCATTTTTATAGTTATTACTGTAAAAGATAACTGTGTGGTCAAAAGATGTAGAATATAGCTGGGTGTCGGTGGCTCACACCTGTAATCCTAGCTACTCAGGAGGCTGATTTCTGAGGATCTCGGTTCAAAATCAGCCCGGGCAGGAAAGTCCATGAGACTCTTATCTCCAATGAGCCACCAGAAAAACAAATGTGGCACTGTGGCTCAAGTGGTAGAGTGCTTGCCTTGAGCTGAAGAGCTCAGGGACAGTGCCCAGGCCCAGAGTTCAAGCCCCGCACCAAAAAAAAAAAAAAAAAAACAGGCCCAGAGTTCAAGCCCCGCACCAAAAAAAAAAAAAAAAAAGTGGAATATTTATTCCTGCTGTATGCCACTTCCATTAATCAAAAGCAGATAGAAGGCTGGGATGTGGCTCAGTGGCAAAGGGCTTACTGAACTCAGTTCGCTAGCTAACTGAACTCAGTTTGCTTGTGACTCTAGAATCCTGCAGGTTAGGGCTTAGACTACACTCTGCCTCTCCCCACTTCGGATGTCTCTAAGTTCCAATGTGTGGCCTGGGCTTTTAACTGAGCAACTATAAATTAGGGCTTTCCCAAACCCTTTCTTGGATCAATTAATTAATTTGTTTACAGCAGTTTACAGATCTCAGCAAATCACATCGAGTAAAGGTAAAGGGATGCACAGAGCAAAGTATGAGAACAGAACCAGGGCATTACCCCACTTCAGGAACCTTCTGTCTTCAGCTCTCTGAACCCTGTCCTGTTAGGTTTTTATGGAGCCTTGATTAAATCATGAATCATCAGGGATCCATTTATAATCTTCTCCCTTCCCCAGATTATCTGCAGGGTTGGGATGAAAGTCCTACCTTGGTCATCTCGATGACCAGCCAGCCTCATCTTGAAGCTACTTAGAGACTGTCAACCATCTGCTAATACAGTAGCTGAGAAACCAACAGAACATGGATTACGTTGAAAGTCCAAGGGAGGGCTGGGAAGGTGGCTCAGTGGTAGAGCGCTTGCCTTGCATGCCTGAGGCCCTGGGTTCGATTCCTCAGCACCACATAAGCAAAAAGAAAAAAGCCAGAAGTGGTGCTGCTGAAGAGCTGAGGGACAGCGCCCAGGTTCAGAGTTCAGGCCCCATGACCCCCCCCCTCCCCTCAAAGAAAGTTCCAGGGAGTTGTATGCCAGAAAATGAGATCAAAGACCCAATGTGTGTTTTGACACAGTGGCTTGGAAGGGGCTATCTCATCCATGGATGAGTCAGACTCTCAGCCGGAGCTCTTTAGACAGAGATAGATACAGATATTAAGAGCAGATTTCTTGTGGAAATTGGCACATGGAATTCGGGTGGCTGAGAAATCTCCCTGCCTGCCTTCTGCCAATGGAAAACCAGGGAAAACAGTGGTGTGAGTCTATCTGAGCCGAAGGTCTGCGGGCCATGGGGGTGCTGGTTTAAGTCCAAGGCTTGAGGCTGGAGAAATGGTTGTCTCCACCCCAGAAGAGAGTAAATTTCCCTTTTTCTTTCCTCTGAACCCATGGATGGTGTCAGCCCATGCTGGGTGAAGAGCAGCTTTTCCTTACTCAGGCCGTTAACTCAAATGCAAGTTTATTTGAGAAAGAGCCTCTAAGCCACGCCCCAAAATTCTTTCCCAGCCATCTGGGTATCCTTTAACCCAGTCAAGTTTGCCACTTAAAATGAGCCTTCAGACTTGCCCCTGAGGCTGAGGATCCCTGCCTAACCTGAGCAAGAGCACCGGCTCCTGGAACAATCAGATGCAGGAGCTAGAGTAAAGCCTTGTGGGAGGCCCACGTTGCTGTAGGAGTGGGTCTCATGGAATGTTGATTTTTAATTCTGGGGCTAAACCTGCTTTCCATCTCTAGTTTGCATGGCTCTGAGGAACTGTCAGATGCAAGTTTCAAATCCTGCTCAGCCCCAATAATCCTTTCCATCCAGAAGGTTAGAATTTCACTCTGATGAAGCAAACCCCCAAGGGATGGCTTCACTCTTCCTGCTCCCTGCATTCTCTTTTCCAGCTCCAGCACTTTGCAGCCTCATCTTGACAGTTAAGGCTTCTGGCTGGGCCCATCTTCCCTCCCCTTCCTCCCTCCCCCCACCTCCCCAGCCATCCCAACGGAGTGAGTTACCCTGTGGCTTGTTAAACATCAGACTCATCATTTGCAAGCAGGAACTCTTCTCTCTTCCTTCCAAGTGACCATACCACTCAGATTTCCTTGGGAGGCTTTTTTTTTTTTCTCAAGAAAATTTCCAATTCTTTTTATGGTGATTTTTCTGAGGATTTTTTTTTTATGGGGGTGAGGACTAGCATTTCAATTTTCGGCTGGTAAAACTATAATTAAGATTCCTACTGGCTATTTTATGTCACATCTGTGTTCTTTCATTCACATGAAACCTTTTATTTGGCCTACATAGCAACCTCCCTGGACAACACGACCACTTGGAAGCAAATAATGTTAGGTGGGGGGAATAAATGTTGAATGTGTTCTAACTTATTCTTTTCACTCTGTGTTACTTTGCTTAGCTATTTTCCTTCGTAAGAATATAATTTAGGACAGTGGAACTTCTGCTTGGCTATTTTGTTTGCTTGTTAGCTCTCATTAGATTATTTTTGCCATCTAGGAGGCCAGCAATATGGTTCCAATCTCCACTAATTTCTCCCCTCACCATATAAAGTACTAGGTGCTAAGTTAGTAACAGGCATGATTTAGAAACTCTGAATATGAGTGATTTTTCTCAATGATCAAATACTCAAGAATAGCATGATATGGAAAAATATCTACTTGCCAAAAAGCTTTCTGAGTTTCCTATTGATTCGAAATCTGAAAGAAGCTGGGGACATAGCTCAAAATGGTGGAATGCTTGCCTAGCATGTACAAGGCCCTTGGTTCAATCCCAAACACTGCAAAAAAATTAACTTGGGGCTGGAAATGTTACTTAGTGGTAGAGTGCTTGTTTAGCATGCATGAAGCCCTGGGTTTAATTCCTCAGTACCACACAAACAGAGAAAGCCAGAAGTGGTGCTGTGGCTCAAGTGGTAGAGTGCTAGCCTTGAGCAAAAGAAGCTCAGGGACAGTGCCCAGGCCCTGAGTAGGGATGGCAAAAAAAAAAAAAAACCCAAAACAACCCATTAACTTGTCCAATGATAAATGTTATAATTATTGAGTCTTTGCTATGTGCCAGATGCTATTCTGAAGACATGAGCTACATCAATGAGCAAAAGAGCTCAAATGTGCTGTGCACAAAGAGCTTACATATGATAGGAGGCAATAAACAATAAATATAGCAAATGACAGGTGGTAAAGGAAAAATAATAAAGCAAGGTTATGAGAGTTGAGGTATGCAGGAAGTAGTGTTCCGTTTGGGAAGCTGGCTGTCAGGGCATGCTTCCCTGTGCAAATGACTTTAGATGGGGCACTTGTGGGAGAACACCACAAGTGAGTAGAGGCACACTGGCTTAACTCTGGGCAGAATGAGAGCCTATCACAAGATTTGGGCAAAGGGAGGAGATATTCAGGCTTCCATGTTAAAGGTCTCCTCTGGCAGCTGCTGAGAGAAGACTATAGGAGACAGGAATAGAAGTGCATAGTTATTTAGGTGACTAAGGAGTTACCAAGATGGCAGCTACACAAGTGTACAAGCCTGTGTTGCCTAATGGTGAGATGCATCCAGAGAAATGAGAAGTTAAATCTCATGTGCCAGCATCAGAGTGTGCTTATGTGACCTGACTGTCTATATAATAATTGTATGGAGCTGCCACTGTTTACATGATCCACTGTTGACCAAAATATTATTATGCAGTGTAGACTGTGTTTGGGAGGTAGAGCAGTGGGCTGGGAAGGTGGCTTGGTGGTAGAGTGCTTGCCTAGCATGCGTGAAGTCCTGGGTTCGATTCCTCAGTACCACATACACAGAAAAAGCCAGAAGTGGTGCTGTGGCTCAAGTGGTAGAGTACTAGCCTTGAGCAAAAGAAGCTTGGAAACAGTGCCCAGGCCAAGTTCAAGCTCCAGGGCTGGGGGGGAAAAGAAAGAAAGAAAGAAGGAAAGAAAGAAAGAAAGAAAGAAAGAAAGGCAGAGAAGTGCCTGCTTTTTTGTTGTCGTTGTTGAGACAAATATCTCAAAGGAGCAATTTAAAGAAGGAAAGATTCCTTTTGGCTCAGGGTTTCCCCCAGAGGTTCTAGGCTAGGATGGTTTGGGCCCCATCACTGCAGTCCTGTGGTGAGGCCAAGCATCATGTAGAAAGTGTGTAGAGGACCAGAACTGTTCATTCCACTGCCATGGCGGAAGGAGACTGAGACAGACAGACAGAGGAGGACCAAAAAGGAAGGGGCAAAATATATCCCAAAAGGCAAGCCCCCAGTGACCTTACAGCCCCACTAACCTAGTTCCTCCAGCTAGGCTCCGCCTCTTAAAGTCTTCACTGCTTCTCCAAATCAGTGTAGAGTAAGCCTTCCTTCCACACAGGAGCCTTTACTTTAAACCCATCACAAGAACTAACCAGATTTCCTAACTGTTTAAATATGGATCATGAGAGAAAAAGTCAAAGATAACTTCAGAGCTCTTAAGGACAGAATTGCCATTTAGTTGAGGGAGGAAAATAAAAATCTCTGTAGGATACACAGGCTTGCAGGGGAAAGGGGAGAGAAGGGGAGGAAGGGACTGTGAGTTCAATTTTGGTCATTTTAAGTTTGAGATATCTATTCAATGTCCAAGTGGGCAAGCTCACAAGGCAGTTATAAACACAAATTGGGGCTCAGAAGAGAAGACTGAGGGCTGCAAATATAAATACAGAGTTGGTGACCCAGAAGGAATTCAAAACCATTTGACAGGATGAGCTCATTGAAGGCCTGAGCTCAAACAGGGGAAGGCAGTATACTAAGAGGTGGGAGGATCCCATGGTGTTTGGTGCCTGTGGAGAGGTCAATTAAGCACCAAGAATGTGGCACTGTATTTAGCCACATGGAAGTCATTGGTTCTATGGCAAGAGCAGTTTCAATGATGTTGAGATGCTATGGTAGCAAAACTTCTGACTTGACTGAGTTTAAGAGAAGGAATTGGTGACAATGAGTATAGACAATTCTTTTTTTTCCCCTTCCTTCCTTCCTTCCGTTCCTTCCTTCCTTTCTGTCTGTCTTTCTTTCCTTCTCCCCTTCTTTTTTTGTTTTTTGTTTTTGGTCCGGTCGTGGGGCCTGACTCTGGGCCTGGGTGCTGTCCCTCAGCTCTTCAGCTCAAGGCTAGCACTCTACCACTCGAGCCACAGTGCCACTTCTGGCTTTTTTTCTGCTTATGTGGTGCTGAGGAATCGAACCCAGGGCCTCATGCATGCAAGGCAGCATTCTACCACTGAGCCAACTTCCCAGCCCCTTCTTTCTCCCTTTCTTTCTTTCTTTCTTTTTGCCAGTCTTGGGGATTGAACTCAGAGCCTGGGCTCTGACCCTGAGCTTCTTTTGCTCAAGGCCAGTGCTCTACCACTTGAGGCACAGCATTGCTTCCAGCTTTTTTCTGAGTAGTTTTAGGACTGGCTTTGAACTGTGATCCTCAGATCTCAGCCTCCTGAGTAGCTAGGATTATAGGCATGAGCCACTGGGGCCCAGCCTACACAGTTCTTTTAAGATCTTTAGATGCAGGTGTGAGGAAAGAGATGGGGTAGAGAAATCAGGTACTGGTGGCTCACAAGGTGACAATGAGACTCAGTCTCCAAAATAACTAGCAAGAAAAAAACAAACCAGGGCTGAAGGCGTGGCTCAAATGATAGAGCATCAGTCAATAAGCATAAGGCCCAGAATTCAAATCACAAGACTAACTAGCTAACTAAATAAATGGGGTAGAGAGTGTAGACTAGAGAAATTTTATTCCTGAGACTGAGAAAAAATAATGTCATTTTAAAAAATGGCGACGCAGCTGGACATCACAGTGGCTCATGTCTGTAATCCCAGCTATTCAGGAGGCTGAGATCTGAGGATCTCAGTTCAGAGTCAGCCTGGGTAGACAAATACATGAGACTCTTATCTCCAGGTATCTAGCAAAAAGTTAGAAGTGGAGGCCTGATTGGAGTGGTAGAATGCCAGCTGAATAAGTCAAGGCCCAGTGTGGGCACTTCAGTACTGGGGGAAAGGCAACGCTAGAGTGTACAGTGAAAAGGGGCAAATCCATAATCTAGTAAAGAGATGGGCTTTCAATTGGAAGATGGAGCTTGCTCCACAGTGGCATCAGGCAGGAAGGCAGAGATGTGAGCACAGACCTGTAAGCATTTGAATTTGGGGCATCTATCCATTTTCTTATTGATTTGTTTCTTGAGGCAATCTTGGATGCGGTCCTTTCAGTTTTTTGTTTTTCAGCTCAAGGCTGGTGCTCTAGCACGTGTGCCACACCTCTACTTCTGGCTTTTTGATGGTTCATTGCAGATGAATCTCATGGACTTTTCTGTCCAGGCTGGCTTCAAACTGAAATCCTCAGATCTCAGCCTCCTGAGTAGCTAGGATTACAAATATGAGCCATTGGTACCTGACTCCATTTAATTGTCTCAATTTGCAATGAAGGGAATACTTTGGGGCTGTCAGTTTAGACACACTTGCTCACCTAGATAGGCTATGAAGTTTGCTACTCTATGAATCCAGTGTAGGAGGTATAGCTCCGCTTTTCTTTTCATTCTGGTTGGTTAAGCCAAGGGCATGAGTTTCTAACTCTAGCAGCCTAGCAACTTCCCTTCCTCTTTAGCCTTCATGGGAAGTTACAGCACATATGGTACCCAATGCTGTTTCCTCCATTCTACTCTCAGTCAGTTCATTTCTATTCTAGTGGCCATCATTTCAATATCTTCTTCTGAAAAGAAGGGAGACAACAGTCCGTCTCTTCCTTCCATGCCTCAGTGTTCACACAAAGTCTAAGAAGTGAGACGATTGATATCATCCACAGGAAAGGGAAGGAAAGTAGGAGGTTGCAAGGGTCGAAGATGAGAAGGCATCTGCTTTGCTGTTGGCCTAGGCTGAGACATTTAGATGTTTTGAGATGGTTAGATGTGAGAATCAAAATGAGGTAGAGAAATGGGGTACTGGGGGCTCACCGTGTGACTGTGAGACTTTGTCTACAAAAATAACGAGCAAAAAGCAGGGCTGGAGACATGGTACAAGTGGTCGAGTACCAGTGGAGTAAACAAAAGGCCCAGAGTTCAAAACTCAGTAGTACTTAAAGAAATACAGCAATTTAATCCAAAGCAGCCCATCTACAGAGTTCATGCCTCCTTAAACTATGGAGGAACTCTAAAGGTGTACATATTGGCATTGCTATTACAAGACCAAAACACTGAAAATAACTGGACATAATTACAGTAATGCTTAATTATCAATATCTATATTCCTAGGCACTTGGTAAAGCTCTTTGCATATACTGCCTTCCTATTACTGTCTCAATATCAGAAATACAGAGAAAGCCAGAAGCATGGTTCAAGTGATAGAGTGGTACCCTTGACCTAAAAACCCAAGTGAGGGCTGCGAATGTGGCTAGTGGTAGACTGTTTGCCTAGCATGCATGAAGCCCTGGGTTCGATTCCTCAATACCACATACCAAGAAAAAGCCAGAAGTAGTGCTGTGGCTGAAGTGGTAGAGTGCTAGCCTTGATCAAAAGAAGCTCGGGGATAGTGCCCAGGCCCTGAGTTCAAGCCCCAGGACTGATGTGCGTGTGGGGACACAGACAGACAGACAGACAGACACACACAAATATTATAAAAAAACAACAACAACTCAAGTGAGGGCTTGAGGCCCTGCGTTCAAGTCAAGAGCTGGCAAAAAACTAAAATAAATAAAACTAGTCCAGAGCTGGTGTGGGGGGGAGGTAGAGAGAGGGAGGGAGAAGGAGAGAGGGGGGGAGAGAGAAAACTTAAACCTTTCTTCATCACTGCTTTAAGGCAAATATATTCTACATCATTAGTGGATAGTTAGACCCTTTCCTCAAGGCTATTTGTCAATTTATAAGGAATTCATCACAATATTATTCATAAACTATCCCAAGTGCATTTGGGGCCAATTTGTACAGTTTGATTTCTGTAATGTTTGTCAAAAATGTTTACAGATTATTGGGACTTACATTGCTTCTCATATGTCAGGCACTCTACGAGATGATGGATAAAGAATGCAAAACCACTCAGCCAAGGAGCTCTGGTTCTTCTCCAGTAGGAAAGTCAATTATTCATTTATTCATCAATAAGTATTTTTGAGAGTTTTCCAGCATGCTAAGTGCCATGGGGTTAGGTGAATATAAATCAACATAGAATTAGAACAGTTGGTAAAAGAAGCACAAATAACAGTCCAGGCAGGATAGTTTGTTAAGACTTTTATCTCCAATTATTCAACAAAATGCTGGAAGTGGAGCTGTGACTCTAGTGGTAGAGCACCAGCCTTGAGTAAAAAAGCTAAGGGACAGTGCCCAGGTCCTGAGTTCAAGCCTTAGTGCCAGTACACACACACACATACATTGTAAATAGTGGCCTTTACCTGGGACTACCTTTGGACAGTGGTCCTCCTATCCACATCTCCTGCTTAGCTGGGATTACTGGTATGTGCCATCACACCCAACAAATAATGACCCATGAACCACTAGAGCTGTTTAACTTAAAAAGGTTAGCCCAGCCACCTAAATGCTGTGTGAATTTCAACTAGTGACTGAAACTATGAGACTGATAGTCTCATAGGGATACTGCAGACTAAGCGTGATGAGCAGTTTGTAGAGCCGGGCTCAGGTGTGAGTTGGGGAAGCACTAGGGAGCACTAGCTGATGTTATTATTCTGACTCAGATGTACCAAGAGCTGGAACAGTTACTGCTTCCTGCCTTTAACAATTCATCAGAGGCAGTTAGCGTGCTGTACATCTTCGAACAATTTCCTTGGAGCCTGTCTTCCCCATCTCATACCTGTAACACCCCTCTCCACATTTGTTCATTTTGACCCTAATATCAGATCAGTTATTTCCCATTGCTTATCCCTGTCCAGTTTTTGCATGGGGAAGGGGTGGGGAGAGGAAGTTGACAAGTTTTTCTATTTTCATTTTTGTTTATATATCCTAAACTAGGAAACTTTTTTTCATTAGTTTTTTTTCATTACGTTTCAATAGTAGGTTTTTTTTTTGCTTGTTTGTTTTTTGTCAGTTGTGGGGCTTGAACTCAGGGCCTGAGCCACTGTTCCTGTGCTTTTTCACTCAAGTCTAGCATTCTACTACTTTGAGCCACAGTTCCGATTCCGGTTTTCTGGTGGTTAATTGGAGATAAAGCGTCTTTGCAGAGCTGGGCACAGGTGGTTCACACCTGTAATCCTAGTTACTCAGGAAGCTGAGATCTGAGGATTGGGTAAACTACCCAGAAAAAGCCACAAGTGGTGCTGTGGCTCAGAGTGGTAAAGTGCTAGCCTTGAGCATAAAGAGGCTCAGGGACAGTAACTGGACCCTGAGTTCAAGCCCCAGGACTAGCAAAAAAAAAAAAAAAAAAAAAAGTCTTACAGACTGTCTTTCCCTGGGTGGCTCTGAATCATGATCCCAAATCTCAGCCTCCTGTGCAGCCAGGATTACAGGCATGAGTCACCAGTGCCTGGACCAGTGGTAGTTTGTTATTCTTTCAGCACTAGGGATTGAACTCAGGACCTCGTGAATCCTAAACAAGCACTCTACCACTGAGCTATACCAACCCCATGGGTAGAACTCTTAATAATTTTACCTCTGATGTAGTCTAGGTGTTTAAGTACCACCCCTTTCCTGAATGCCTGTTGTATCAAGGGTGATGTATTATGGAAGGCAAGCTGCGATGAAAGGCACTGGGCCCTTGTGAGAGGTATTGAGTCTCTCTCGATCCTTCGATCTCATAAGGACACAGTGTGCTAGCACGTTCTATGAACCAGAGATCTTTACCAGACACTGCACCTACCGGTGCCTTAAGCTTGGATGGCCTAGTCTCCAGAACTGTATGAAACAAGTTTCTGTTGTTTATAAGCTACCTGTTTAGGATATTTCTTATAGCAAACTGAGTGGATGAAGACAATCATTTTATATTCTCATTATGCATACAAAATGTGCTCAGTAGAAAAAGAATTCAAACATAAACAACTTGGTAACATAATGAAAGGCTCTGGGCTATGGGTCTTGGCCAGGGCCCATACTCGGAGATATCCACCATCCTTCTAAGCATCAGAGTAAAAATATGTATATGTTTAGTACAAAACCAATGGGATCATAGTGGACATGTCTCCATGCAGATGCAAATGGATTTTATTTTTTGTTAATAGTTGCTTAAACTCCCCTGTCGATCTAACATAACTTGCTTTTAGCCAGCTCCTTGTAGGGGTTTTATTATTAAACTTTTACAATATTTTTTCTCTACTATAAGTAGTTTCCACTATTATAAGTAGTACTTGAGTAAATATATATGTGGTGCTGGTCCTGGGGCTTGAACTCAGAAGTCTGGGTAGGTATCATCCCTGAGCTGCTTTTTTGCTCAAGGCTAGCACCCTACCACTTGAGCCACAGCTTTACTTCCTTTATTTTGTTGTTGGTGGTGGTGGTCGTGGGGCTTGAACTCTGGTCCTGGGTGCTGTCCCTGAGCTCTCCAGCTTAAGGCAAGGGCTCTACCACTTGAGCTACAGCATCACTTCTGATTTTCTGGTGGTTACTGGAGATAAGAGTCTCCTGGACTTGGGGCTGGGAAGGTGGCTCAGTGGTAGAGCACTTGCCTTGCATGTTCAAGGCCCTGGGTTCGATTCCTCAGCACCACATAAGAAAAAAAAGCCAGAAGTGGCGTTGTGGCTCAAGTGGTAGAAGAGCTGAGGGACAGCGCCCAGGCCCAGAGTTCAGGCCTCATGACCGGACCCAAAAAAAAAAAGTCTCATCGACTTTCCTGCCTGGGCTGGCTTTGAACCGTAATCCTCAGATCTCAGCTTCCTGAGTAGCTAGTATGACAGGCAGGAGCCACTGGTGCCCGGCTACTTCCACTCTTTGTTGATTAATTAGGTAAAAGTCTCATGGACTTTTCTGCTTATTCTGGCTTCAAACCTCAATATTCAGATCTCTTGAGTAGCTAGGACTATAGGTATGAGCCACTGGCGCCCAGCTTGTAACATACATATTTTTGTACATGTGCATAAATATTCTTGACATATAACATTGCCAAAATCTAAATTTCCAGATATGGAGTTGCCTTTCAAAAAGAATATACATACTTTATCCTAGCGTCTCAGGAGACAGACCTGAGGTTTGAAGCCAGCCCCAACAGACAAATCCAAGAAAGAGTGTGAATCGTCAAGTTCAAGCCCCAGTACTAGCAAACAAAAAACTTTCCAAATTGTCTTTCCTTATTTCCTTTCCTTTCTTTCTTTGTCAAGGGTCTAACGTTGTTACTCAGCCTCCTTTCTCAGCCTAGAGAGCAGCTGAGATTACAGGTGTGTACAGCAGCACCAGATATATTTGTTTTCTGAGTTATCAATTTTTTTAGTTTCTCAATTTGTACTAATCTTGAAGCCTTTTTTTTTTTTTTTCCTAATCTGGAATCATCCTAAAACCAGGGAGAACTTTTTTTTTTTTGTCGGTTGTGGGGCTTGAACTCTGAGCCTGGGCACTGTCCCTCAGCTCTTCAGCTCAAGGCTAGCACTCTACTTGAACCACAGCCACTTCCAGTTTTGTGAGTGGTTGGTTTATTGGAGATCAGAGTCTCTTGGCCTTTCCTGCCCAGGCTGGCTTTGAACTGTGATCCTCAGATCTCAGCCTCCAGAATAGCTAAGATTACAGGCGTGAGCCACCACGTCCAGCTGCTAGATTTTTTTTTTAAAGTGAAGTACAAGAGCTATTTGACAAAGTGAAGCATTCTAAACTGTTTTCAATCAAGATATCTTATCACAAGCTAATAATTTAAAACTGCTCTAACCTCCCAGATCAGCAAACCTGAGACTGTAATTAGATCACTTGCCATACACGTGGTGCCCACACACTTCCTTGTTGGCAGGGCACATGTTATTGGAGAGGCTGCAGGCAGGAAGATTAGGGAAGGAAAGTGAGAAAGCAAGAGGAGAGAGCATGGGCTCCAAATCTTGGGTCATGTCACCTTATAACCTGCCTATGGCAACCAGACGTGCACATGTGCAGACTCTTTCTGCTCACACGCTACCTGTGCAGGCTGTTTACTTCCAGCGCCTGGTATGGAGGCAGTTCTGTCATCTCTTTTCTGGAACTTTCCTAAAGCTTTAGAAAACATACTTTATGTTGGGTGCCAGAAGCTCTAGGGATTCTAGCTATTCAGGAGGCTGAGTGCTGAGGATGGAGGTTGAAAGCCACTCCAGACAGGAAAGTTCATGAGACTTTTATCTCCAAATTAAACCAGCAAAAAGTGGGAGAGGGCAGCACATAGGCCCTGAGTTCAAGTAGCAGTAAAGGTATGATTGCCCATGTGTGTGCAAACACACACACACACACAATATAACATTCTTTATAAGGCCTTGTGACAAGGTCCCTTTCCTGGGTAGTTTGCTCACTGAGTATGGGTTGAACGTGTACCAACAGGGCGATTTCTTGCAGAAGAGACAAGAGACCCGCCACTGTTTCCCAGCAATAATGAATTCAGATAAGAGGGGGATATTGGAGTGTGGGATAGGCTCATTTGTTTTGTTTGAAACAAATCATTGCGGAAATCCTGGATGGCTCTGTTCCTCATCCCAGCCTCCCTCTCCCCCCCCCCCCCGGCCAAAAGAGTGCAAAGACAGCGCCATCTTTCAGTGGGACTTCTACCACCTTGGAAAAAAATGTCTTCACATGCAACAACTTTCTCCTCTTCCTGCTTGGTTGGGAAAGGCATCTTCTGTGAAAAGGAATGGTGTGTGTGTGTGGGGGGGGGGAGAAGGGTCACATTTTGAAGAAAACAAAATTCTACCATGCACAGCACAGCCTCCAGGGCAGGAGCAGACCAGCAGCAGCACGGGAACTGCAGCGAAGGCCCTGTGTGTGCCCCGAGTCCTCAGGATGGCCTCTTCCCAGAGCCGAAAGGCACTTACGTGAATTCTCACATCGCCGCTCCCCCCCCCCCAATTCTTAATATCCGACTTGTTCAGTCAGCCCCTGGACCTCTTCTGCAGGCAAGACGGGGCTCCGGGATCAGGACTCCATCCATACAGGCCACCGACGGCTGGGCCCCGGGCCCGTCCTCGTCCCCGTCCCGAGTCGGTGGATCGCTCGCGGCGATTTCTGGACGCCTGGTGCACCTGCTCCGCCTCGGGGTGGCGTCCCGCCATGGGTCCCCGGTCTGGAGCCACCACACTCGGCCCACAGCCCCCGGGGCCTCCTTCCGGGACCCCTCTCCGCACCTGCGCACCCCGCGCGGACGCAGCTGGGACCCCCCCCCGGCCTGTCCCGCGGG
>NW_012267255.1:9615998-9661326 GCF_000151885.1 Dipodomys ordii
CGGGGCCGCAGGTGCACCCGGGCGCCGCGGGCCATCTCCGGGTTGGGTACCGGTATAATCCGCTTCTAGCTTGTTTGGAAGCGTGGGCTCTTGGGAGCGGGACTTGTGCGCTTTGGATCTCGTGCGAGGGGCTCGGGAAGGAGGACGGTCCGGCGGAGTGCTTTACCGGAGAGCCGGCGCCTCCGTCCGCTGGAGGGGCCCATGGGGGCCGGCCCCGCGCTCCGGCCCCCTGTGATTGGGGGGTCCCTAGCAAGATAAAGACAGCAGGATTGTTTTTATTTGATTTTTTTTAAAAAAGCCATCCGCAGTGAAGAAGAATTGCCACGGGTCGTGGGGAGGAGAGGTAGGTCCCCGGGTAGAGCCCCGCGGCCCGCCCGCACTTGTGTGTGTGTGTGTGTGTGTGGCCGGAAGAGATTTAAGATTTCGGGAAGAGATAGGATGAAAGACCGAGGTCAGCACGCAGGAGGCCAGGCGAAGAAATGGGAACGGAGGGTTGGAGGATTCGAACCGATTTGATGGGTCTAACCCGAGCCGGCCCTCCGCTTGGCCCCCTGTTAACTTCAAAAATGTCCTCTCCCTTGACTTTGAAAAGGTTGTGGTCTTAAATTTTATTTTTATTTTATATTTTCCCCTTTTGGCAAGCAAGCTGTGAAGCGATGTCTTTGGAAGAGCTAATTTCTGGAAACTTTGCCTTGGCAGCTTGCGTAATGAAATTCCATCTAGGCAGCATTTATTGAGCACCTAGTACATCTTCTGTGCTGGGTTGTTTGTTGGAGGAGTCTGGGCAGGCAGGGGATTCCCGTCCTCAGTAATGCTGAGGGCTTTTTTTTTTTTTTCTCTTTCACAAATAATCTGGGCCGGGAAGGGGGTGCCATCCACGTGCCAAGAATGATAGTGATTCAGACCTCCCTCCCCAAAGCTTCTAGAGCTCCACAGACGTGTGGGCCGAATACAGCACCATAAACTGGTAGACAGGGGTTTTCAGATGGCGTTTTTTTTTTTTTAAACTGTTCATTAACTGACCCGACACTTTGAGTCAGCCGGGTTAGGATTAGAGTCCTTCTGTCTACACACCAATTGCGAGAACTCCGTTCAAAATCGGAGTGTGACACATTGAAGAATTTTAAGAGTGAGATTAGATAGTTAAAATAAGTCGATTTGACCACTTCCTATTCTTGAAAGGACCCTTCACCAAACGGCTAGTTAGCTGTGGAGCTGGACCAGAAAGTTCCAAATTTATTTATACAACTCACCGTTTTACCTTAGATTTGTCCAGTTTTTTTTTTTCTTTCCTTTGAGGGTGTGTGTTTGTGGACTTTGTGGTTGATTAAAACTTAACAGATTAGCGGGTTGGAGAGGAAACTGTCCTCAGATGACCCCGTCCCCTCCCCTCCCCCTCTATTAGCATGCCGAGTATGATGCAACAATGTATTGAGCCATATCTGTATCCTTGCTCTTGGCTCTTTTTTTTTTCTTTCCAGCATTTAAAAACTTTGGTGACTACTTAGCCTTCTTGAAAAATTACTATTAAGTTGTACGTTGCATAGAGTTCTTTCATGAATTTCTTTGGAAGATTCTAGGGTGCCTCTTCATGTTCTCCTACTTGAAATGTTTTAGTACCTGTGGTGTTTTTGTTTTGCTTTTGTGCCAGTACTGAGGCTTGAACTCAAGGCTTTGCACTCTTCCTTAGCTTTTTCACTTAAGGCTAGTGTTCTACTATTTGAACCACACCTCCACTTCCAGCTTTTTGTTAGTTAATTGGAAACAAGAGACCCTTGGATTTGTCTGTTCAGGGAAGGCTTCAAACAGAGATCCTCAGATTTCAGCCTCCTGAGTTGCTAGGATTTACAGGCATGAGCCACCAGCACCTGGCCTGGTACAGATGTGTTTTTGGAAATTAAACTTTCCCAGTACTATAGATAGATTGGCACTGGCCATGCAAAGATCAAAGTTATGTCAGAAGTTTTATTTGTGTGGTCACATGTGGTTTTGAAATGGTAGTTTGAAAGGGACTTCTTTGTAACTGGAGCTGGTGTTTGGCATTCTAAGAAACACCAGGTTAGTATTTATTGAGTGCCAGCAGTAAGCAGGGAACTTGGAGTATGTGTTCTAGGACCTTACACAAGCAAGGAGAAGATTCTTAAACTCAGAGAGCAGATGAGACAGGCACGTACGAAGACACCTGCAGAAATGAACAGTTAGTTACAGATGCTCAGGAGTTCTGGGTGTTTAGAGCTGGGGAAAAATGTATATGTGGGGGAAGGGGGGGAGTCTGTCTGACTGGACCTCTGACACTGGTTAGACAGTGGTGGCCATTGGAAAGAGAGAAGGAGTACCAGTAGGGAAAACTTTGAGGGGTGTTCTAGGTTAAGCATAATAAAAGGGCTTGCCCAGCCAGAACAGAATAGAGGACTAACCTAGTCAGTCCTGGAGAAGTTAACCACAAGTTAGTGACCATGTTAATCATTTGTCTCAAGACCAGTGTTTTTTTGTTTTTGTTTTTGTTTTTTGCCTCCCAGCAGACACTTGGTATTATTGGGAAATTTTAGCCAGTGGACAGTTGCTATTGGCTTCTAGTGGGCAGAAATTCTGTTTAAACATTCACGTCCTGTCTAGCCTCCTGCTCCTAAAGAATAATACTGTTCACAGTCAGGAGTGCCAAAGTTAAGGAACACTGCTGTGGCCAGCAATTGTGAATGCCACTGTGTGTGTGTGACATTCTGAGAAGTGAAGTTACATTTCAAAGCAGACCTTTGAGCCCTGCCATAATCATGGTTGTCATCCAAGCTACTCAGGCAGCTGAGATCTGAAGATCAAGGTTCAAATATTGGAGGGAACCAATATAGCTTAGAGGGATCAACCCTTGAATTTTATAGATGAGAATCACCAGCCACAGGTAGGAGGCCATAGGAGGTGATAAAGTGTACACATTCAATTACAGAGCAGGCCTTAGAATCTCTCCATCTTGAACACAGAGGCTGAGAGAGTGAAGATTTCTCCTCTGCTTTGAGGTGTGTAAACAGTGAGGTCCCTTGGGTCTTATTTACATAATTGGACCAAAAGAAGAGGCACACAGTGGAATTTCTAGGCTTAAAGACGACAGGAAGTGCTCTGGATTATGAAATACCTAGCCAATAGGGATTTGCTCCAGGGAAACGACAGACACTAGAATGTGTTAGTCATCAGAAGTTTGTACGTAGTTTTCTTTGTGGGCAAATAGGTTGAGTCTACCATAGATTGGTGTTTATTGGGAAAATCCTAGGAAAGGCTCTGAAAATGATTTTACAATGTGGTTCCAATTTACCATTGCTGATAATAAAGGACACCAACTTACTGTTGCTGTATTTCATTAAAAAAGAAAAAAAAGGAGCCAGGTGCCGGTGACCCAGCCTGTAATGCTAGCTACTCAGGAGGCTGAGATCTGAGGGTCTCGGTTCAAAGCCAGCCTGGGCAGAAAAGTCACTGAGACTCTTATCTCCAATTAACCAGAAAATCAGAAGTGGCGCTGTGGCTCAAGAGTGCTAGCCTTGAGCTGAAGAGCTCAGGGACAGCACCCAGGCCCAGAGTTCAGGCCCCATGACTGATGGAAAAAAAAAAAAACAACAACAACAGGAAAAAGGATGGAAAACAGTGTTTTTTTTGTTTTTTGTTTTTATACTTTATACTGGGCTTTGTCGTAAGTGATGGGTGCCTCTCCCTAGAAGAGATGCTGGTGTCATACCTTGAGAGTTTGGACATGCTCCTAGGATGTGAGGTCCATGAGGACGGGCTCCTTCCTGTACCCATTTCTCTGAGTAAAAAAAAATGGACATTTCCAGCCTTGGAGAGAGATACTATGGAAGCCTGTGAATCCTCTAGAAGAAGCACATAGGAAATCTTTGTTAGTCCCTGGTCCCAGTCACCCTGAGTGTATTTTGGTTGCCTTTTTGTCTCTTTACTCCTCACTCTGTGCCTGAACTCTGGGCCTGGGCGCTGTCCTTCAGCTGAAGAGCTGAAGGCTAGCGCTCTACCACTTGAGCCACATCGCCACTTCTGGCTTTTTTCTTTTTGCTTATGTGGTGCTGGGGAATTGAACCCAGGGCCTCATGCATGCAAGGCAAGCACTCGACTACTGAGCCACCTTCCCAGCCTAGGACTTGAACTCAAACTCTTGAACGCAGGACCTGATGCTCTCCCTCGGCTTTTTCACTCAAGGCTGGCGCTCTACCCCTTGAGCCGCACCTCCACTTCCATGTCAGGGAGGGGTTCTTTTGTTTTGCTCTCCACCCCTTTCCAAGTGCCCCACATGGAAGTCCTCCATTAGTACTTCCTGCCAAAAGGGATTTTACCTTAAATCTTTGTAAGGCATGAGTTCAGGATGAATCCAAAAAAAAATGCCAGCTCTTCTAAACTAGAATATAAAACAAAACAAAACATTTTTATGTGTTGCTGCCTTTCCCAGTGTAGTGGCTCAGAATCGAGGTGGATTCAGTTTGGTAAGTGTCTTTCCTGACCCCAAGTGAGTCTGACTCAGAGCCAAGGCTGTAAACATGCATCTCACAGAAGGTTGCTTACTGACAAAGACACCTTTGGAAAGGCGTTGAGACATTTGTGACTGACAGCCCTAAGTGGATTATTAGACCAATGAGCTTGAAGGAGACATCAGACTCCTTAAAAGGTGATGGTGATGACCAAGACTGCAGAATGCCACCTGGAGGCTGCTGGTGTGTCCCTGGCATAGGTGCCTGCACGGGAAGGTACCACACACTCTGCTTGAGTGTTTTTTCCCACAGTCGAAAAAAGATAATAAATATGAGCAGCAGGTGTTTCATTGTCAATATCAGTGTCAGCTTTGGTTAATTTCAGGAGGTTTCTTTTTTTTTTTTTTTTGCCAGTCCGGGGCTTGAACTCAGGGTCTGCACACTGTCCCTGAACTGCTTTTGCTCAAGACTAGCGCTCTACCACTCTAACCATAATGCTACTTCTAGCGTTTTCTGCTTATGTGACACTGAGGAATCGAACCCAGGGCTTCATGCATGCAAGGCAAGCACTCTACCACTGAGCCACCATCCCAGCCTCAAGAGTTGTTTTTTTTTTGGCCATTTTCTACTTAAAGCAGATTTATTACTGTTTTCTTTTTGTTACTTTTGCTTCTGGGTGCTGTTCACTTTGTGGTTAGGTGGCTGGGTTTTGTGTTGTTTCTGTTTTCACATAGGATGTTGCTGCCTAGCCGGGGCTGGCCCTGAACTCCTAATGGAATCCAGCATGGCCTCAAATTTGGGATTCTGGGAGCTGGGAAGGTGGCTCAGTGGTAGAGCGCTTGCCTTGCATGCCTGAGGCCCTGGGTTCAATTCCTCAGCACCACATAAGCAAAAAGAAAAAAGCCAGAAGTGGCGCTGTAGCTCAAGTGGTAGAGTGCTAGTCTTGAGCTGAAGAGCTGAGGGACAGCATCCAGGCCCAGAGTTCAGGCCCCACGACCGGACCCAAAAAAAAAACCCCACCAAATTTGGGATTCTGTCTCCTAAGTGCTCAAATGGCAGCTGTGTACCACCAAGCCTGGCTCTTGGTCAGGTTTTACGTTGGTCATTTTATGACAGTCTTTCTTTTGAGTTTTTACTGGCCTATGAAATACCAGTTAGAACTACAACTGCTCTGAAGTTTGAGGATGTTTACATCCTCTCTGAGACCTGGCTAGTCTCACATATGTGCTGTTAGTCCCGTAAGAACACTTCTTTCTTGAAGATACTTTTTCCCCCTCCTGTTCTGTTTGCTGGTAATAGGAACATTGCCAGAAGTCTTCACTCCTCCAGCAACGCATAAATACCATTTGCTGAATCTTAACATCAGCAGATGAGCAGAGCCACGGTGAGTTCTGACGAGCAGGGAAATGTGATGATAAGTAAGATGGGTCTTCTGGAAAGGATTTGGCTGCCAGAAAGCTATTTCTCTCTACCTCCCTATGAACAACCCATGAGATGAGGTATGAACTTCACTGATGTTCTGTACCCACTTGCATTGGTGGCTCATGCCTGTAATCCTATCCACTTTTGAGGCTGAGATCTTAGGATAGAAGTTTGAAACCAGCCCACACAGAAAAGTCCATGAAACTGGTATCTCCAACTAACCAGCAAAAAACTGGAAGTGGCTTAAGTGTGGCTCAAGTGGTCATCCATGAATGAAAGAGCTAAGGGACAATAGTTCAAGCCCTAGTATTGGGACAAGAGAGAGATAGATAGATAATATTTTTTTAAGTCTCTGAATTGTTTTGGTATGTGACCCAGCTCTGTGTGTGTGTGTGTGTGTGTGTGTGTGTGTGTGTAGTTTGAGCTGGGATTTGTTCTGGTTTACCCTTTTTGCTCAAGGCAAGCACTCTACCACTTAAGCTACACCTCCACTTTGGGCTTTTTGCTGGTTAATTGGAGATAAGAGTCTTATGGACTTCCCTGTCTGGGCTGGCTTTGAACCAAAATCCTCATATGTCAGTCTCTAAAGTAGCTAGGATTACAGGTGTGAGCCACTAGTGCTTGGCTTCTGGCTCTGGTCCACATTAAACACCTCCTCCTAAGTAGATCCAACTATGGTAACTATTGTTCATAAATACATTATGTAAAGATGTATCCATTTGAATGCTATACCCAATCTTTGTTAAATAAATGCTGTAACAAATATATGTAGCAGAAACAGTTTCCTATGTCCCCAAAGTTAAAAACATGAATAAATAAGTACCGATGTTATTCACTTATTAATGTATTTATTCTGCTCAAATCAAAATGTAATTTCAGTGCAGTGGATTCATTTGGTTAAATCCTAAACTTTTAATGGGATTTTTTCCATATTAACATTCAGATAGTATGTAACTATAATCCCTCTGTACATCACATTGACAATAAAATAAAATAAAACTTAAACTAAATTAAATTAAAAAAGATTAGTTAAGTAGATAGTTAAGTAGAATTGGGAAGTGGGTTAGTTACACATCTTGCACAAAACACCCCCTTTCTGTACAGAAAGGGTGAACAAGAGACTTCCTCCTTAGCTTGTCTCTGAAAATATTTTCCTGTTGCAAAACATTTATTCTCTGTCGTAGTCCTAAATTATCTTCCTAGTAAATTATTTGTACCTGAGAAATTCTATAACAAACAGAAAGTTTATAATTACATCCACAATTGCTGTACTAATGAGAATGAGTGGGGAATGGAAAGAGACATAGACTGGTTCTAGCCCCTGGGAGAATCTCAGGCAATAGCAAACTGGGCCTGAAGTCAGAGCTTCACATAAGATTACTTATGGCAGCTATACTTAACCTCGGGGAAGGGGAAGGAATTGGAGGAAGCTGGAGTGGACTGGGCTGAAGTAGAAAATAGGCGCTGTCTATAAAGAGGGTCTGTTTAGCAGCTGATTTTTGCCCTGTGGAAATGTGAGCCAGTTCTTCTGATTTTTTTTTTCACTGCAAGCCAGGAATCTGGATTATTATGTAAAATCTAATTTTAAAAGGTTGGCCAATTCAACATGTTAAATAAGAACTTCCTGTAGACTAAACAAAATAGCCTTGTGAGCTGGATAACAGACTGAGCTCAGGCTTTTAGAGATAGATAGCCCTTCAATGGCCAGATAAATGGAAGCATAGAATTTGACTAAAAGTACAGAATACTTGTTAAAAATATCAGTTTAAGCTGTGTGTGCTGGTGACTCATACCTGTAATCCTAGTTACTCCAGAGGCTGAGATCTGAGGATTGAGGCTCAAAGCCAGCCTGGGCAGGAAAGTCTGTGAGACTCAACTCCAATTAACTACTAGAAAACTGGAAGTGATGTTGTAGCTCAAAGTGGTAGAGTGCTAACCTTGAGCAAAACAGTTCAGGGATAGTGCCCAGGCTCTGAGTTCAAATCCCAGGACTGACAAGACAATCAGTTAAAATGGAATCTAGAGCTTGGGATAGTTTTGTGTCCCCTGCTCCCAACAAACAGAATGAAACAAAACAAACCTTCCCACGTGCAATATTAACTTCTGACCTTTAAATCTGGGGTACTGCACATGTGTGTGAAGAGCCTGGCCTGCCGCACGGACCAGTAGATTCATGGAGAAATAGGTAAGAGGAGGAGATTGGCAGGAGGTGTGGGGAGGGGCAGGAGCTAGTAGACCTGGGAAGGCAAGGGAAGAAGATAGGCTCCTGCTCTTCCTGTCTTGAAGTCGATTTGGGGGCTGTGTGGAAGGAAGAGAGAAATGGGGACCTTTTACACAATGAAGGAAACATGAGTCAACTTTACAGTAACTGCAGTTCACAAGTCTTGAACCAGCTAAGTAGGAGGGGCCATTCCTGGTGCATTCAAGTTAGCTCTTGTTATGGTCTTGCAGACAAAAATGAGAAGAAAAAGGATTTTTCAGAAATGGGAATATAGAAGGAGGAATGGGGTCCACAGAAAAACCAGTAAACAGTAGCAGGTAACCCACAATGCTGAGCATCCTAAAGTATAGCCCGTAGGGCAAGATGGCCTGGCACAGCCACTTGCTTGGCTGGGGGAAGGGCTGGTGGACACAGTGCCTCTTAGACCAGCTCCTGCTCCCATGTGTGCTGTGCTGGCAGCAGGGTTGCTTCTGTGGGGTACACAGCTTAGAGAACAGCGTCCCAGGGTTTTTAACCTCCCTCTGCTGCTCAGGAAGCAACCTCCTGTGGTCTGGTTTTATCTGCTCTAGTGGAAGAGCAAACGTGGTTGAAGTGTAACTTGCCTGTGTGCCCACTTTGAACATAGCGCCAGTGTCTTCATGATCTCTACCACTGGGGTCAAATCGTAGCCTGAGGATGGAATGTTTTCTCTTTCTCAGTCATCTCGTGTACTGGGTGCTTGGGTTCTAGAAAGGCAAAAGTGTTTTCTGAGGAAGAACATTTTTGGATTCATTGATACTGTTAGCACTGTGTGAAATGAACAGTATCTTTTCAACAGGTTTAAATACAAATACTTCAGTAATGTTTACTCTAAATGCATTTAAAGGGGTGCCCCACATTTGTTAGCTTGTTTAGTGTAGTATCATTCATTCTTCCTTTCTTCCTTCCTGTCTGTCTTCCTGTTTGTCTGTCTTTCCCTTCCTTCCTTCCTTCCTTCCTTCCTTCCTTTCTTTCTTTCTTTTTCCTTCTTTCCATCCTTCTCTCCCTCCCTCTCTTTCTTTCCTTCTTTCTTTGTGTTTTGAGCTCCCGTTTGACTTTCTTGTTCACATCTGGTGCTATCATACTTCTAGACCAGCATTTTGCTGGTTAACTGGAGATGAAGCTTCATTGATGAACTTAATTGCTAGGACTGGATTCACCCTGCAGTCCTCTAGATCTTAGACTCCTGAGTAGTGAGGATTATGGATCTGAGCCACCAACTAGTGCCTGTGAGGATTCTTTTTTTTTTTTTTCCAGTCATGGGACCCAGTGTTGTGCTGAGAGAATGGGTGCAGGTTTCCTTCCACTGCTGTTAGGAAGAAGAAAATTCTTTACATTCCACCATGTGGACTATAGTTCATAGAGGAACTGTTTGAAAGATCATCTTAGGAAGTGAAACTTGCAGATAATCTTTGTACCAGCATTATGGATTAAAATGTTACACAAGGTGTCTTTTACTTTCTCATAAAGTGTAGTTTAAAAAAAAAAAAAGAAGAGCCCAGTTCTAGTGCCTGTCTGGAAACGGTTAGAGGAAAAGCTTACTGGGTACGCCCTATGTCCAGCCCTGGTTTGGAGCACTTGGTGTCTGTATTAGCTCATTGACTCCAAACAGTCCTGGTTTGTAGCAGAGGAAACCAAAGCTAGCTCTCCCATCCCTGTGAACCACTAAGTAATTCAAGGTCACATAGTTTGGTCCTTAAAGTGGCAGAGCTGTGACTTGAACCTAAGCTTCCGGATCCAGATACTCTTGCAACAATCACAGATTGGCTTTAGAAATTTCTTGTGTTTTCCATGTCACTTTGTCTTGAAGTTAGCATCAGAGTGTGAATGAAAAAAGGAAAGTCACACACTTTCTTTCATATCTCCTCCCTGAAGGGATAACCAGATGATACCTTGGTGGCAGTCTCCATCTTGGATCAGTTGGAACTGAGATACTGCACCAGCTTGATGCAGGACAGAGAGAAGCCCTATGGCTGGGGCAGCCTTCATCCATGGGCATTGGCATTAGTTTCCAGAGCACAAAACTTGCATTTTTAACCTTTGCCTTCACAGGTAAATTTGGTGAGCTTCCAAGAGCATTGTTGAAATTGCCTTTTACAAATAGGAGGCTGTGAGCTGGTCCCAGCATCTCTCTTCCAGCCTGGTGTGATCTTGGGTTTCTTAAGTCTTGGGGTTCCTTTCCTGTACATGGGGGAGGGGATAATAATTTTGGCTCTATGATTGGTTTGATGAAAAGGAGTTATTACATTATTATTTTTGGGTGTGTACTATTTCTGGGGCTGAAACTCAGGCCGTAGGAACTGTCCCTTAGCTTTTTCACTCGACTAGCACTCTGCTTTACCACTTGAGCTACAGCTCCACTTATAGCCTTTTGAAGGTTATTTGGAGATAAGAGTCTTGTAGACTTTTTTTTTTTTTTTTGGTCCCGGCTGGCTTTTAACCACAATCTTCAGATTTCAGCCTCCTGAGTAGCTGGGATTACAGGCGTGAGCCACCAGTGCCTGGTGGTGGAGCTATTATTACATATAACAATTTTTTTTGTTAAAACAGAAGGCACATGTATTGGGCACTGAGCTGACAAAATGTCCTTTGTGAGTCTTGGAATGTGTTTCCCTGGGTGGGAGGGGCAGGGCTGTGAACTCCATTCTTTCCTCTGCTTACCTGAGTTACAGCTTCGACCCTGGTGTGGGTGTGAACCCCATTTCTGGCCCCTTGTTTTTTCCCCCTCCTCCTCTGGGCTGGCCTCCAGTCTCTTGACAAAGTGCTGTTTGTTGTAAGGGTGAAGCAGGCAATTCTCTGGGCTGCGCCACTGGCTGCAGGCAAGGGGAAAAGCCAGGCCGGAGTGGGAGGGGATGCCGACCGGGCTTGTTCCTTAGAATTTTGTACATTGATTTTTGAGGGAAGGGAGGGAAAGGAAGAGATGGGTTCTTAATAGAAATCTTATAAGATGTCCTTCCTAGCAGAACAAAATTGAGTCAGGAGAAAGGGCTTTAAGAAGTCACTATTTATTACTTTGAGAGCAAATCCATTTTCCGTGGGAGGAAACAAGCACATTTTAAACATTTACTCTACAGTGTACTCTAGTAGAAAGTTAATTAGAAATAATAATAACAGCGACCATGTTAGTTCATTTTAGATGGTGTCCAGTCATGTACCATTTCAAAGGTTAGAGTTAAAGGTTGTGTTAAATTGTCCAGTGTCACAGTGCTAGTTAGTACCTGGTAGAACCAGGCTTTGAACCTGTCACCTCTCATATACAATATGAAAGACGAGCCAGGGACCAGTGGCTCAGCCCCGTTGTTAATCCTAACTAAAATTCTGAAGTATAAGGATCACAGTTCAAAGCCTGCTTAGGCAGAAGAAAATCCGTGAGACTCTTACCCTAATTAACCACCAAAAAGATGCAAGTAGAGTTGTGGTAGAGTGCCAGCTTTGAGTGAAAAAGGTAAGGGATAGTGCCCAGGCCCTGAGTTCAAGCCCTAGCATCAGCACAAAAAAAATAAGGGAGGGAAAGAGAGACTGAGACACAGAGACAAGCGAGTAGATACAGCTCTGCATTGTGGGAACACCTGGCATGTGACATAGTTTAGTGCAGTCTAGCATCTGAGCCACGTTTTTGGATCATATTCTCAGAGAGATTGAGCTTGATTACAAAGACCAAGGATAGCTGGGTGCTAGTGGTTCATGCCTAGCTATGCAGGAGGCTGAGATCTGAGGATTGTAGTTCAAAGCCACCTTAAGCAATTCTATGAAACTCGTACCTCCAATTAACCATCCAAAAAGCTGAAGTGGAGCTGTGTCTCAAGAGGTAGAATGCTCACCTTAATCAAAAAAGCTAAGGGATGGTGCCCAGGCCCTGGTATGTGCACGCACGCACACACACAGGAAAGAAAGGAAGAAAGAAAGAAAGAAGGAAGAAAGAATAAAAAGAAAAAGACCAGGAATAATGAGCAGGGCCTTGAATGAAGAGAAAGATGGTGACAGGAAAAAGAAGGGGAAAGCTGAAGCAGACACAAAAGGAAATAACACATTTGTGTACCGGTGGTGTTAGAGTAAGGGATGGGGGGCAGTCCCTGAGCTGTTTTGCTCAAGATTGACATTACCATTTGAGCCACACCTTCACTTCTAGATTTTTTTTTTGTTGGTTCAGTGGAGACAGACCTCAGATCTCAGCCTCCTGAATAGCTAGGATACAGGAGTGAGCCACAGCTCCCTGTGCATTATATGGAGGATTTCTAAACTAGGAGAGGAGATTGGTCAGCAAGCCTTGGAAAAAGGTCGGTTTATTTGGGTTTTATGGTTTGCTTTTCCTTCCCTGTAAATAAACAGTAATTGGCAGAAGTTTTTCACATGTGATTTCTCATTCCTTCATAGAGTGTCAAACGGCTCTGGTTATTGTGCTGTCTTTCCTTCTTTGTTTACTTAGGAGGCAATGGAAGACTCAGAGTTTATTGACTGTCTGTTTTCCTTAAGATGCACAGACCATGAGCTGTGGAGTGTGCTGGCTGGAGTTTTAATTCTGCTTGGCCACTGGTTAGGCACGAGACCATGGCTTAACTGGCTAAGATGCAGAGAGAATAGAATTAACCTGCTAGGGTTAGTGGTGAGGATAATTTATGTGAAATGCAGTAGAAGAGAGTTCCTTGCATGTATTTAACAGTCAAATGTAGCTACTGCTGCCACTACTGCTGTAACTATACCTGACCAGAATTCCTTCCCAAAGATTGAAAGCTTTTCCTTTAAAAATGACTGTACAGACGGGTGGCCATGGCTCATGCCTGTAATCCTGGCTACTCAGGAGGCTGAGATCTGAGGATCAAGGTTCAAAGCCAGCCTGGGCAGGAAAGTCCATGAGACTCTTATCTTCAGTAAACTACCAGAAAAGCAGAAGTGGCCCTATGGCTCAAGTGGTAAAGAACTTGCCTTGAGCTGAAGAGCTGAGGGAAAGCACCCAGGCCCAGAGTTCAAGCCCCTCAACACCTCCCCCCCCACCCCCCAAAAAAAGACTGTACAAATTGTGGTTGAGAGGAACATGGGTACCTGGAGCAGTTTGAATTAGTGTCCCATTTTTCTCCCTGGGCTTTATGTTTTCTAGAAACATGTTTTTGTCCCAGAAAGAAATGTTAGGTCAGGTGGCTCATGCCTATAATCCTAGCTACTCAGGAGGCTGAGGTCTGAGGATCAAGGTTCAAAGCCAGTCTAGACAGGAAAGTCTGGGAGACTCCTATCTCCAGTTAACATCTGGCCAGTGTTCCCTTGCTGGTGTGCACATTTCCTGGGACCCAGCCTGTAAACGGAGACTACTTTAGTCAAATGTTACAGACTTCTCTTGCTCCCAACTGCTAATAAAGTATAATTTTTGCTGGGAAGATAAACAGTTCTATCAAGGGAAAAGCCAGTTCTCAACATTAAAGAAATTAGAAATGATAATTTGTGCTTAGGAAAATAATGTTAGTCCAAGTTTTAGCTTCCCCCCCTCCCTTTCAGCTATTTCTATACCCTACCATGCATTTGCAAACCATTCTCATGACCTTTGTGTATGCGTGCTTGTGTACATGTGTGTGTGTGTATGATGTGTGTGTGATATTTATCATGGGGCCAGATTATACATACACAACTGACTTTTGTCATTGTATCTCCTCAGTTCAGTCTTTGAAGCTTTTGTCTTTGGGTTTTGCTAACCAAGTCTTCATTTTTTTTCTTGGAAGAGATATTTCCCACAGAACTTTACTGACAGAATATGGAATAATTGGATTATGTTTTGTGAAGTTCAGATCTTAGATCCTAATGTTTGTTTTTTTAAATTTTATTGTATAGGGGCTGTACAGAAGGGTTACAATTATATGAGTAAGGCAATGAGTACATTTCTTGCCGAGCATTGTCTATCCTTTTTTTTTTTTTTTTTTTTGTCAGTCATGGGGCCTGAACTCTGGGCCTGGGCCTTGTCCCTCAGGTCTTCAGCTCAAGGCTAGCCATAGAGCCACTTCTGACTTTTTCTGCTTATGTGGTGCTGAGGAATCAAACCCAGGGCCTCATGCATGCAAGGCAAGCACTGTACCATTGAGCCACCTTCCCAGCCCCCATCTGAATGTTTTAAGTATACCCAATTTTTCTTTTTTAATCACTACTTGGGCTTTAACTCAGGGCCTGGGCTCTGTCCCTTAATCTTTATACTCAAGGCGAGCACTCTACCACTTTAGCCACAGCTCCACTTCTGGCTTTTTGGTGGTTAATTGGAGATGAGAGTTTCATGGAGGTTAATTGGAGATGAGAGTTTCATGGAGGTTAATTGGAGATGAGAGTTTCATGGACTTTCCTGTGTGGTTGGCTGTAAACCTTGGTTCTCAGATCTCAGCCTCTTGAGTAGCTAGGATTACAGTGTGAGCCACCAATTTGCTTTCTGTTAGTTCAGTTTACTACTTCAAATGTAGAGGTGGTTAATTTTGGGCATTCTCTGCCCTTTGTGCAAATTAAAGAGAACACAAAAATACTATTTCTTATTTTTCTTCAGTTCTCTGTAAATTTAACTCAGTCCATTGGCTTGCCGTCATTTATCCTTTCCATACCTCCTGAATTGATGTCATGTGCAAATTTGATTATAACGGTATGAATAATTTCTGAGTTACTTTTGAGTACAAACTTAGTACTATTCCTAGTGGCTTTTTTTTCTTCCTCTGGCTGCTAAATGTATCTAGTGATTTTTTTTTCCTCGCTGAGTAATTGCCATGTGGTTCTTCTCCTAGCCACAGAGTGTCAGTTGATTTAGCCATCCTGAATTCACGGAACACTGTATCAACTGCTTTACAAGATCAAAGTACATGAATTCATTGCATTCTTTCTGCTCTTAATCCAGTAGTTTACTAGCTGGGCCATCTTGTGGCCTGGAAAGCTAGGATTCTGGTCAAGGCATAGGAAAAGCTCCGTCTCTCTGGCTTTTCCATTCTGCATATATCTTTCTATTCTGTTATTCATTTATTCAGCAGCTGACCTCCAGATTTCTCTCTAGAACCTCTGTGGCCAGTAGTTACATCGTTAATACAAACAGGAAAATCTCTGAGCCTTTTACGGGACTCCTTTCCTTCTGCTGTACCTGTGGCACTAACCCCCATTAACTAGGGAGAACAACCCTCACATACAGGTGTTCTGTTAGTAATGGGTTGTTAAAAAGTAGGCAGTGTGTGGGGTTAGAGACATGGCTCAGTTGGTAGTGAGTTAACCAATGAGTAAAAGTGACTGCAGGACCAGGTTCTAGTCCTAGTGTGGGACCCAGGAAAAAAAAACCAAAACGAAAGTAAACTGTGTAGCTAGTTACTGTGGGATTTACTAGCAGTGACTTTGGGCCAATCACTTAACTCACTTAACATCTCTGTGTCTGTTTTCTAATCTGTAATGTTGTAAAATATCTAGGATGTTGTCAGCAGTAAATAAACTAATCCACGAAAAAGTGATAAGCATTTCTTGATCTACTTTTTTTTTTTTTTGATACAGTATTCCCTGAATTCAGGATGGCTAAATCAACTGACACTCTGTGGCTAGGAGAAGAACTACATGGTAATTACTCAGCCTAGGGGGGGAAAAACACTAGATACATTTAGCAGCCAGAGGAAGAAAAAAGCCACTAGGAATAGTACTAAGTCTATATTTAAAAGTAACTCAGAACTCAGGGCCTTGCTGTTTTTGCTTTATCAAACAAGGCTGGTGCTCTTCCATTTGAGCCAGCTCTACTTCCAGCTTTTTAGTGGTTAATTGGAGATAAGAGTCTCATGGACTTTCCTGGCCAGGCTAGCTTTAAATCTCGATCCTCAGATCTCAACCTCCTAAGAACTAGGATTACAGGTGTAAGCCTCTGGTAACCTGGAGTCTTACTTTCTTTATTATGCTCACAAAATTAGCCAGTGTGGTTCACCTTACATACATATATCTGCTTAACATCTATCAGTTGGCCAGTTCCAAAATATGGGTGTATATTTCACCCAGCTGTGGTTAAGTAGTGAGATGGCATGATATAATAGAGAGAGGACGTTACAAGATGTGTTTCATTTTGTTCTAGTACTGGGGTTTGAATTGGCCTGGACACTGTTCCTTAGCTTTATTGCTCAAGGCTGGCACTCTACCACTGGAGCTACAGCTCTACTTCTGGCTTTTTTGGTGGTTAATTGGAGAAAAGAATCTCATAGATTTTCCTGCCCAGGCTGGCTTTGAACTATGATCCTCAGAATCTCAGCCTCTGGAATAGCTAAGATTACAGGTGTGAGCCACCAATGACTGGCAAAGGATGTGTTCAGAGTGAAGAAATTTTTCTGAGTAAAAGATATGTAGCACAAAATAATAAATCTGCAGCCAGAACACACCCACTCATTTCTGCCCAGTTAAAGGAGGAAGTACAGACCCTGGGTGAGATTGAGCTCCATTACCCACTGCATTGAGAAAATAACATCTGTGAGTGCCTCACTTCTGCTGTGAGGGGGTGCTAATCACTCCTCCCTGAGGGTTCTGGAGCTCAGTGGGGCAGGGCCTGGGGCCACGGTGTCCTGTGGAACTAGTAGTTCCTTACAGGGTGAGTTGGTTCTTGAGCTGTGCTTGGAATCTAAGGCTGCAGAGGACTCTGCTTCTGCCTTGTGGCTGGGTCTTCCAAGTCAGGTGCCAGCACCTCAATAGTAGTGCTTTGCTTTTTGTTCGCTTAAACTCAGAACATTCTGCCTTCAAGGAAGCATCTTGCAAACAGATGTTTTGAAAAGGTGATTTGCGGCCCCTTATGAAATGCTACTCTCTGGCTCCTTGAAGATGGCCAGTACCCCTTTGTGGATAAATGCCAGTTCTCTCTGAGAAAGGCTTCCTTGAATGGCATGGACCAGGTTTTGCAGACGCTTTACAATGTGAGCTTGAGGGCCAGAGACCTTCCCAGAAAATCGGGGTGTGTGTGGTATTCCTGAAGTAAGGGCAGGCAGGGTGGACTGCAGTGAAGGCAACAGCCAAAGACCCCATCTTTAGGAACCACATAGCTGGTCCTTTTTGCTTGTCTCATTTGTAAAGCTTGCTCTGTAATAGTCACCAGGAGTCTTGGTTGGGTTTGAACAAAGATCCTCAGATCTCAGCCTCCTGAGTAGCTAGGATTACAGGTGTAAGTCTCCAGCACCTGGAGACTAGCTGCTTATTCTGATGAATAAGCATCTCAGTTACAGGGAGCCTAACAGGTGATGGGGTTATACTGAACCCCAGACCCTGGGTGAGGATGGGGCAGAGTATCACCCCTGTGTGTATGTATATTTTGTTACCTGTTAAACAATACAAACTGTGTATCATACAATTTTCACTCAGCATAGTACTAGGGAAAAATAGCTATGATTTAATATTGGCTGCTTTTATACTGCTGATTGAATTTTCTAGAGCTAGGAAAGGTTTTTTACATAGTCTAATCTCTATTCCCAAAGATGGCTGGGTCATTTAAACACATTTCTTTTGCTTCCTTTCCCAGTCCTCAAATCTCAGCCTTTCTTTCTTTAGAGTCTTTTTCACATAGGGTCTTTGTCTGGACTGGGTTAGTGGTGCAGCTGGGATTACTGGGCCACCACTGGTTTTCTTGGTGAGATGGGTGGAGGTAGTGTATTTTGAGTTTCTAGGATTACAGACAAGCGTCTTGAGCCACAACACCACTTCTGGTTTTCTGGTGGTTTATTGGAGATAAGAGTCTTATGGCCTTTCTTTCCTGCCCTGGCTGGCTTTGAACTGTGATCCTCAGATCTCAGCCTCCTGAGTAGCTAGGATTACAGGCTTGAGACACTGGCACCTGGAGCTTTTTAAATTTTTATTTTGTCACAGATTGTCCTTCTGGACTCTTGAAGTTATAATGAGTAACCGAAATGAAGGCAGGGATACCAAAAAGATAACTTCTAAATGGAATTATGCCTTTAGAAGGTGGTAATTATTGACAAAGCTTTTCAAATGAGAAGTTTTGAGCTGGATGCCTTCCTGTGGGCTCCCTCTCTCAAGCTGGGCACCTTGTGGGGAAGAAGTAGTCACTGGGGTGAAGGAACGTTGTCAAGACAGGAGAAGTGGACAGGCCCAAGGTAAGAAAACCAGGGACTGAGAGAAGGTAGCTGGTGGACAGAGTAAGATCTAAAAGGATGTTAAGATTCTTATTACTAATAAGTCCTCATCAGTTTGAGTCTTTGAAAAGCAGGGATGCATGTCACTGATTCTTGGGGCTGCTCTTTCCGGCCAGATGCATGGAGCCCCTCCCCCAGCCTTGGTCACACTTGAAGGCTGTTGCCCTTGCATTGATCTCTGTGTGCTGCAAGTCTGGCGTGTACTTCTTTAGAGGATGCACTGTAAGGGGTTGGGCAGGTGAGCTCATGTCACTCACTCACTCTGTCTACAAGTGTGTGCCGGTATCCTCATTGCCTAGACCCCAAATCACCTGCTAACGCATGCTCTGTTTCTTAGCCTGTCTGGGTGCTAGTAACTACACGTTACTGCCACTGAGCACAGACTAAATAATGAAGCAAATGGAGAAATGGGAAATCGCCAGCATTTTCACTAAGGGTTGAGACCAGGCCTTTGATTTTGTGGACATCTGCCTTCTTTAAAGAGCCTCATTAGAGAATAATGAATTTAGTAAATAAATACAAGCCGGATTGGCTTCTGATCTGGACAGACTTTGTACCTTGGCATCGGAGTGGCTATCCCTGGAACCTCTTGAACTTTTGCCACCAAGTAATTCTGAAAAAGCTGACAGAGCCAGTAATAGATAATGGAAAGAGCATTGTGTCCCCATCACGGTACATGAGGAATTAGGTGGATGATGAAGAGCCCGGCTAGCCCATAAACACCGGTGGATTGTGATGCAGGATTGTTCTGACATGGATCCCAGGTGGCCTCTGGGCTTGACTTTCCCTGAGAACTCACTATTGTTTTTAGGAATTTAGCACATGGAGGAAATGGCCCAGATTTTCTACTTAGCAAAGACCGGTATCTTAACTTTTCATTGGGTCGCATTCTAGCTAAGACATTGGGACAGCTGCTTAGCTTCTCTGACCCTGTTTCCTCGTTTTCAAATATGGGAACAGGATTTTGAACAAGTCTGTTGGGAAATGTTAAATGTTAAAGGATATGGGATTAAAATGATATGCTTTCTAGCACTGAGCAGGAGTTGCCTGTGTCTCAGTTTCTTCCTACTTCAGTCAACATTTAGCTTTTTGTGTAGAATAGTTACTATATTCTGTGCTTCCCAGCTGTTTGTAGGAGATGGTCCTCTTGGTGTCTGTTACCTGATAACTTCTGGTGTCGGGACAGGCAGCTTACAAATGCCAACTCCAGGAGTTGACCCATGTATCCACCAAATGGCAGTCTTTTTTGTTGTTGTTGGTCTTGGGGCCTGAACTCTGGGCCTGCGCGCTGTCCCTCAGCTCTTCAGCTCAAGGCTAGCACTCTACCACTTGAGCCACAGTGCCACTTCCGGCTTTTTTTTCTTTTTGCTTATGTGGTGCTGAGGAATCGAACCCAGGGCCTCATGCATGCAAGGCAAGTGCTCTACCACTGAGCCATCTTCCCAGCCCCCAGACTAGTTTTTTTTTGGGGAGGGTCTGGTCATGGGGCTTGAACTCTGGGCCTGGGTGCTGTCCCTCAGCTCTTCAGCTCAAAGGGAGCACTCTACCACTTGAGCCACAGCACCACTCTACCACTTGAGCCACAGCACCACTTCGGGCTTTTTCTGCTTATGTGGTGGTGAGGAATTGAACCCAGGGCCTCATGCATGCAAGGCAAGCACTCTACCACTGAGCCACCTTCCCAGCCCCCAAATGGCAGTCTTAAAACCAATGTTTACTTAAAAAAACACACACACAACACTTTGACGTTCAACTTAAGTCAGAATTCCGCAAAAATGAACGTGATACTAGAACTTTGGAACTTGTGTATGATTAGTGTACACAGAAATGCATGCTTTTTTTTGTTATTTCTGGGACAATGTACCCTTAAGACTGAGCTTGGTGGGGGATTCGAGGAGGGGGGGTAGGTGTGTCAATGTTGGTGAGCTGAGGGGGGACTCTCAGAGGAGCCCAGAAAACCCGTGTAACTCCTCGGGGTGTCTGCCCCACCCCTGGTTGGTGACAGTTCTGCCTACAGCAGTTGCGAGCACGCTCTCTTTCCCCCTGAGTCAGCCAGGCACAAGACAAGTAATTTCCCATCCTGGAGTGGATGTGGGGATGTGGTTGCTCACTTAGCGATTTGCATAATTCCAGCCTCGACTCCCCTTGGAAGTCTCTGGTCTCTTTACATCTTTCCCGTTCTCTCCCACCCCGTACTTCCTGCCAGGGGGCTGAGGGGGGAGGTGAGAAGCCGCGGAGAAGGAAGGCAGACTCCTGGGGTCCCCACGATGCCCACTGATGAAAGTACCCTGCAGTCGGGGAGAAGCCCGGAGGGGCGGAGCCGTCAGCAGCCCGCAGGCGGCCCGGGAGGCGGTCGGGTGGGTGCCAGGGTGCTGGTTCCCTGGAAGCAATCCCATCCTGTCCGGGTGGTGCAAGTTCGGAGCCTGGGTCCCGCCCGGCGGGGCCCCAGGGCTGCTCCGCGCCCCTCCCGCCATGGTTGGCCAACCCGGGCTGGTCGCCCCTCTCCCCGTGTTCCAACAGGAAGTGCACGGCCGCCCGCCCTGCGCCGGTCCCGGGATGGAGGAGTGAAGTCGCTGCGGTTCCAGCCTCGGAGCGGAGCCGCCCGTCGCCGCCGCCACCGACTGTCCCAGCGCCTGAGGACGCGGGTAGCCGCCTGGCCCAGGTGCGCGGGGTGGGGGTGGAGGGCGGTGGATGGGGGACCCGGGCCGGGGTGGCGGTGGATGGGGGACCCCCCTGGGCCGGGCCGGGCAGGAGCCCCAGCCCCGGGCCTTCTCTCCCTCCCTGGCGATCCGCAGTGCCGTCTCCAGGCCCAGCCACTGTCCCCCACGCGCGCTGCTGCCCGGTGTGCGACTGTGTGCGACTGGCCAGGGCTCTGGGGCTCTGCTGGTCCCCAACTGTCCTCCTCCCCATCTACTTCCTTCGCTCCCCTTGCTCCTCTCCCTCCTCCCCCTCCTGCCCTGCCTGGACCTCTTTGTTCCTCATTCTCAGGGCTCAGTTGTGGGGGGCGCAGAGTGGGGTGTGGTTGAGATTGGTGTGAGGGCGCTGCGCAGGGTAGGTGAAGTGGATGGGATGCAGACGAGCTGGCTGGGGGGGGGCTCGCCTGGCTCTTCCATCACCAAGGAGGGGTGCAGACACCCGCAGTAAAGGTGGGGACCGCAGGTGCCCGGCTCCGGCTCCACTTGCTGGGGTGTTTGGTCTGGGGTGCTTCTGACTTGTTAACTGCGTTTTCATAGTGCTTGCAGAGCAGGACCCTGGCCTGTCCGTGTGTGAAGTTGTTTGTCACTAAAGGGACATGGAGAGTGGCTTTTCTCAACTTCAGCAGATGGATGGATGGTAACTTCGTATCCAGGTCTCGGATGCTAGAAGAACAAAATGATAGGAAGTGTGGCTGATGCTAGAGACCTTTTTTTTTTTTTTCCCCTTCTTCCCGTCCCTGGCTGCTCTGCTGTCTGCACACTAAGTCATATTGACTTCTCCCCAAGTGAAGGCCTGGCCTTTGTTTATCTACCTGGTGAAAGGCTGGTTTGGGGGAGAGGGAAGAAAGTGGAATGGTTGATATGCACACACACACACACACACTTTTTGGGCAGGATGCATTTCCTTACTTCTCTCCCTCTGGAGCAAGCAGGGTGAGGGAGTGAGCAGAGAGGAAGGGTCTTTTTTTCTGTACCTACTCCTGTCCTTTACCTGCTTGGGCAGCTGTGATTTGTCTTATAATGAGGTGTACTTACTACATGATTCATTTTGCTTTGAAAGGAAAATCTTTCCTACTCTGGAAAGCTGATAAATTCCTTCTTTTTGGAGTGAACTCTACGGAGGGAATTGGAGTGATAAGATCCCATTGTTCTGCTTTAGAACTTTAATCTCCTAAAAATGTAGGGGCTTTGAGCTTTGTGATAATATTGGTAATTGGTGTAATTATATTAGCAAAAAGTAGCCAAAGTGTTCTGTAAGAACTGAACAATTCATCTTATCCTTCCTTAGATAGGTTGATGGGGATTTAAGTTGGAATTTAATTGAGATGTCTGATTCTCTTGCCAAATACATCACAAGAATGGAACCCAGTCATCAAAGATGTGCTTTCTTATTTGAAATCTCTTTACTCTTTCCCTCTTCCCTCCTTTTGCTTCCTCTTCCCTCCATCCCTTTTTCCCTCCTTTAATCCCTCCCTCTCTCCTTTATGCTAGGCAAGTACTCTACACTAACTTCTACCTTCAGCCCCCAGGAGAGATTCTTATAAGACTACTACAGCCATAGTATCTTGTGTCTATTTTTATGTGCTCTATACATCTTGTCCTGGTTTATTAATTTGCTTGAGGACTTTCTTCAGCATTTGTCACTCCGACCTAAGGTCTAGTACAGTAGTTTTTGTGACACTCCAACCTGTCCCCTGTTTGAGAACGGAGATAATAATGCTGGCCTCTTGATTGCCATTTTGCATTTATAGAGCACATTTTCTGCATCTTGTTTTTGTTTTTGTTTTGTTGGTTGGTCGGTCGTTGGGCTTGAACTCTGGGCCTGAGTGCTGTCCCTCAGCTCAAGGCTAGCATCACAGTGCCACTTCTGGTTTTCTGAGTGGTTTATTGGAGATAAGAGTATCACTAGCTTTTCTGCCCGAGATGGCTTTTAACTGAGATCCTTAGATCTCAGCTAGGATTATGGGCGTGAACCACTTGTGACAGGCTTGTTTTTGTTTAGTAGGTCTGGAAATGGGATTCATGTACTTCAGTTTGTGAAGACAGATAACTAAGGCTGGTCCAATATGACTTGTGAAAGGCCAAATTAGTAAACAGAGATGCTGGGCCTTATACATGGGTCTGTCCATTCATGGTCCTCTGTTTCTCTGTTGTCTGGGAAGTAGCTGCCTAAGGAAAAGAGCAGTGCCCATTTGAGTGGGCCTTTGCCATTCTGAAAGAGAGCTTGCCAGCAGGCTTGAATGCCCCCTGCTAAGTGTTTGCCCATGTGTCTCCAGGAAGACTTGGCCTGGAGCTCAGAGTTTATTTTTTTTAGTGTGTGTGTGTGTGTGTGTGTGTGTGTGTGTGTGTGTGTGTTTGTGTTTGGAATTCACTCTTTTGTGTCTATAACTAGACTTGGTTGTGTTTGCATGAACATGACTTACTGTCTACCAGGATTCTAATAGCATGTTTTAAATTACAGGTATCTTCCATCATGGCTTAGTAAGAGTGTCTCTTTTCAAGGAAGATACTTTAACTTTTTAAAAAAAATATTATTTTTTGCTTATATGGTACTGAAGGAATGGAACCCAGGGCCTCATGCATGCTAGGCAAGTAATCTACCACTAAGCCACATTCCCAGACCATATTTTAATAACTTTTTAATATAACAATAAACTCCCCTCTGGTTTATTCTTAGGAAGTTTATGTCCCAGGAACTAAGTTATCTTCTTGTATATGTATCTCTCTGTTACCCCCTCCTCCCATTTCTGTGAGTTATTTTCCTTTCCCTCCCAGATGAGAGTAACCAATTACAGAAAAGCGTGGACAGTCATATATAATTGTATGATACATATCTTTGAAATACCCCTTGCATGGCAGTTTCTGTTTTCTTATCTTTTTGCAATGCTTAAAATTGAGGCTCTCTTTAGGGATTTAATGTTGCATTCTGAAGAATATAAATTAAAATTTGGGATACAATTTCACTGGGGAATGCTAGGATGCTTATTTTCTGTCCAATAACCAGCATGTCATTAATGCTCTATGAATATGCTCCTGTATAATTCTGTGTCAGAATGTCATGGGGAAGAGAAGAGAAGAAAGGAGGGAAAGAGAAAATATGGTGTTCTTTTTTTAATAAAAGGAACGAAATGATACGTGTATTTTTCCTAGTACCCAACACACTGCCATTTCTGTCTGTGCTGTGTGTTATAGTGGCTTCTTACCTAGCCATCGTCTCTTCCAGTGAAGAGCAAAAGGGTAAACTAGCTTTGATGTGAAATGCCAAGGAGAAGTTAATGGCCAAGAGAGGTCTAGGAGTGGAGATAAATGTGTGATAAAATTTTCATCTTTTTTTCAAAACCATCTTTTTGTCATGTATATGATAAAATAAAACTGATCCTCTCTATCAGAAAAGCAGTGGTTCTTAACTCACCAGTGGGGAAGCTTTTATTTAAGGCTAAAATATATCAAATATCTTTACTTATTTACAGTCATTTTATCTCTGCTGATTCCACACATTTTGTGGCAAAGGTACTTAATGTCACTTAGCTAGATGAATTATGTATATGATGTGTGTGTGTGCACGCTCGCATGTGTGTATGTGTGTGTATACATGCCTGCATGCTGGTACTGGGGCTTAAACTCGAGGCGTGGGTGCTCTCTCCTAGCTTTTTCACTCAAGGTTGTTGTTCTACCACTTAAGTCGCAGCTCTCCTTCTGGCTTTTTGGTGGTTAATTAGCCATAAGAGTTTCTTTGACTTCCCTGTCTAGGCTGACTTTGAACCACAATCCTCAGACCTCAGCCTCCAAAGTAGCTAGGATTACAGGCATGAGCCATTGATGCTTGCCTTAGCCTTTTATATATTTGTAAAGTAGTCGGGCAGGGGTTCTGTATACAAATCTCTCCTTGTTCCCCCAAAGTCTACAGGTTGTAAATAGAGGCTAACATAAAACAGTTGTTTCAGACAGAATGGAATGTTTCTCCATCAGGTTATAAAGATTTTCCAATGGAGCTGGTCATGCTTGCAACATGCCTGTAACTCCCTTTATCCAGAGACAGAGGATCAAGAGTTCAAGTCCAGCCTAGGTTTCCTAGTGAGTTCCAGCCCAACTTGAAGATCTTGTTTCAAATAACATAACATATTCACAGGAGGAATTTTTTTCTTCTTTGTTTTATATTAAATTGATGTGCCAGAGTCCTGACTTTGGATCTCATCTTGTTCCCTGCTTGTTTTTCATGGTAGGTTCTGAGGTCTTTACAGTTACTCAGTCATGGATAACAGGATTTCTTCTAAGAGTATCTCTCCTACAGTGCTTCTTCCCTTGCTTGTGTTTGCCAGGATTGTGACCGCAATTACAGAATCACACTGTCATAGCCACTGCTGCCACCACCAGAAAGCTAAAAGAGCTTTCTTCTTCTTCCACTTTGCAGTCTGTGGCGGGTGTGTGGAAGTGCGAAAAGGCAAGGCGGAAGCTCCTGTTCAGTGAGTCTTCCTGGTCATTGCGACGGCGCAGTGTGTTCTGCTTAGGATGGGCTAATTAGGACACTGCAACCTTCTTTCACCAAGTTCCAAAAATCACTTTGTGTTTATCTATAACACCTCAGATTTCCTAGGCACCTTACCTGGATCTTCTGAGACTCTCTTTGTATTGTTCAGAGTGGGTGATGATCCTGTTTTATATGTAAAACAACAACAACAAAAAAGAAAGTAAGCAGAGATTTAACTGAGGACTAAGTCAGAGAGCCGAGGTCCAGACTTAGATCTAGCTATGTGCGAACCTCAACCTTGAGTCATTTTCCTCCCTGTTTCTCTTGCTTTTCCCTGTCAATGTAACTGAAAAGAAGTATGCTTTATCCAGGTCCTGTGGCTCACCCCTATAATCCTGGCTACTCAGGAGGCCGAGATCTGAGGATCTTGGTTCAAAGCCATCCCAGACAAACAAATCTGAGAAGCTCCTATCTCTAGTTAACCACCAAAATGCTGCAAGTGGAAATGTGGCTCAGGTGGTAGAGTGCCTATCTTGAGGGGAAAAGCTAGGGAAGAGTTCAAGGCCCAGAATTTAAGCCCCAGTACCAGCTCCTCTGTCCACCCTCCCCCCCAAAAAAAAGCCCCCCACAAAACTGATCATAATGTGTGTAGTCTTTTCTACCTTTTCAGCAAAGGATAAGTTAAACGCATGCGGATAGTAGGGGAAAGGAACATGAAAAAATCAACAATTGTTGTGTAAATAGTTCTGCCTTTCATGTAATATATATGAGTTTACTTTTTGATAAGGCACCTGGGGGTATGGAATTTATTGGTTTTCACGAGAGTTTCTTGTGATGGTCGCACACGGCAATATTGCTGGATGTCAGCATGCATCCAGTATGTTGTACAGGTTGATCACGAGGTTTTTTTATCTTCACCAATACTGCTTAATGACTTCTTTTTTATGAACAAATTTCCTGCCTGCTGCCCACTGGACAGATGTTAATGGAACCTCATAATTTAATTTTGCCTTTCTCTGATTACTGTTGAGGTTCAGAACTCTTCATTTATGTAATTTCCCTCTTCCCATGAATTGTCTCTTTGGACCTTTAGTCTACTGTTTTCTGTTGGTTCTCAATTCTTACCCTTTTTCCTGTAAGAAGTTCCTTGGAGGAATTCTTATGGAGTTCCTTGTATATTCTTGTAAATTAGCCTTTTGTTGTTTTTAGTTACTGTGAATATTTTCTTGTATGTCACTCATCTATAATTTTGCAGTGTCTTTCAATTGCAACAGCAGAAATTTTTAAAGTTGTTGAACACATCACCTTTTGCCATTACAGTTTATACATTTGAGTCCTTTAAGAAATCTTTGCCTGTTACTAGGCTTACTTTCTATTTAAAAAGATTTCTAGGATTACTTGTATCACTTGGATTTTTAATTTGAGATATTCAGATTTCCAATAATGGTAGTAATTCTAGCACTTGGGAAGCTGAGGCAGGAGGATTGAAAGTGTGTATACCTCTTTATACCTACAAATATATTGACTAGAAATATATTGACTTTTCTGGAAACATTTTGTAATTACCATATTTGACAACAATTTACTTTTATTAACCTAGTATTTCTTTTCTTTTTCTTTTCAGTACTGGGGCTTGAACTAGGCTCTAATCTTAAGCTTTTTTACTCAAGGCTGACACTCTACCACTTGAGCCACACCTCCATTTCCGACTTTCTGTGATTAATTGGACAGTAAGAAACTCAGGGACTTTACTTGCTAGGGCTGGCTTGGAAACCCTTATCCTCAGATCTCAACCTCTTGAGTTGCTAAGAGTACAGGCATGAGCCACCAATGCCTGGCTTACATTTAGACTTCTCTGTAGGGGAGTGATCTTACTTCAAAGGCTCTTCTTTCATCTTCGATGCTCTATATGTGTTTATGTACTTATGATGTGCAATCCTGGTCTGGTTTGTGAGGTGTAAGGGTGGAATACACAGGTGCATACTCTTGAACATCTGTTAATTCTTGATGTCTGTTATTGGGGGAAACATCATTAGTTTTAGCTTGGTTTGTTTCAGATCTGCTTTAGTCTGGTCTGCTTTTAGTTCTTGGAATTTCATTCCTCCTTCAGACACCACTTGTTTTAATGAAGTGTGCACATACTTAGTGCCTGTGCAAAGTGCAGTATTTATTACAGGACTTTTTATTATAAATTGAGATGACCATGGGAAACAAACTATGGCCCCACAATAGGTATTGCATGATAAGATATGAATATAAGCTGAAGATGCTACCCCATCTAGATGAAAGATGATAGGCTATAACTTTATTTTTCTTTTGAGTCAATCTTTTTTTTTCTTTCCCTTTGTGCTGGTACTGGGGCTTGAACTCAGGGCCTGGGATCTCCCTTAGCGTTTTTGCTTGAGGCTGCAGCTTTAACACTTGAGCCACAGCTTCATTTCTGGCTTTTGGGTGGGCAATTGGAGATAAGAGTTTCACAGACTTTCCTGTTCAGGCCAGCTTTGAACCATGATCCTCAGGTCTCAGCCTCCTGAATAGCTAAGATTACAGGCGTGAGCCACTAGTGACTTTGTGTTGGTCTTAAGATGCCTTGTAGATATAAGAAGAGACAATTGTTAAGTCTTCAGTTAACTATGGAGATCTACTAAGCTTGCCCTAAGCCTGTTGAAATTATAACAGAGTGTTCTGGAGTCCAAAACTTGCATAGACATGAAAATCTCTATAAGCTTAGGATTCTTTTCCTTATGTGTTTTAAACAGGGTGTATTATGTATTTATCTGAGTTTGATTGTAACAGTCCCAGCTAGTGACCTGACAACTTACATACTTCCTTGAGGCCCTTGTGGGTGCGATGTTTTCTGTTTCTCATTCAGAGTCCTGTAGGCTCCCCTCCCCAGCTGCCAGGTTCACCTGTGCTGATGGACTTTTCTGGCTCAGTTATCCTAGTAGAATTGATGGCCACGCTGCCTGGTCCATTCTGTAGACGTTTGCCGAGCTCCAGCTATGAGTTTGTGTTCCCTTCTGTCCTCTACCCTGCCCGCACCAGTCGTGTCATGTTACAGTGTGAAACTCAGCTGCACCGAGCTATTCACTGCAACTTGGAAGTTAGAGCACTGTGTAGAGCTCCATTGGGATAAATAATAGAGAGTAGGGCACAAATGCAAGAATAATTTGTTCTTTGTGAGGGAAGAATTCCTGAAGGAGGTGATTTTCATGCCGGATGTTGAAGGGGTGAGGTTATTTACCAGGGTGGGCAGGAAAATGCATTCTAAGGGCTGGGAATGTGGCTTAGTGGTAAGAGTGCTTGCCTAGTGTGTGTGAAGCCCTGGGTTCGATTCCTCAGTACCACATACACAGAAAAAGGAGTGACGCTGTGGCTCAAGTGGTAGAGCGCTCCCCTTGAGCAAAAGAAGCTTGGAGACAGTGTCCAGGCCCTGAGTTCAAGCCCCAGGACTGGCAAAGAAAAAAGAGAGAGGGAAAAAAAAGGGAAGAAAACACATTCTAGATGGGCGATGCAGTACAGGTGTGGGGCAGAGGAAAGGAGGAGCATGCCACTTCTGCGTCACCTGAGGAAAGGAGCATGCCACTTCTGCGGCTGGACTCCACCCTGACTGCACCGTGGCGTCAAAACAACGTCTCCAGTCTTTGTCTTTCGCTATGTGGAAAGAAGCCCAGGGTCTACTATAATCCAGGCAGAGATATGGATGACCTGAGCTAAAGTAATGATAGTGAGAGAACGGATTAGAAGAACGTGTAGGAGAACCTAGAGTTCTTCAGATGAGGGAGAGAGTGGGAGGGCTTGGAAGAGGGAAGAGAAGGATGGCTTGAATTTTCTAGTTGGAAAATCACTGTCTGAAGATGTCTTTAGTAAGGCTGGAAAACAAAAGAGGAACAAATTGGGTGAGAGAATAATGATTTCAGCATGCAGTGAACCTAAGGTGTCGTGAGGGTATTAAGAACTGTGGGCCCAGCAGAGAATGCAGGGTATGTGCTGGGGAGTGACTAGAACCCATCAGTTTATCTAGGAATGTAGTTGAGATCCTAATAGACATACCCAACTGATCAGAGCCTGAGCACCTAAAGAGGAGCTCAGGAGAATCAAAATCTGGAAACAAAAAAGATTTTGTACATATCCATACCCATCTATGCACACAGATATGTGTGTGTTGTATAATATGTGTATATATAGATATAGATGTGTATATATATATATATATACACACACACACATTTATTTTGTTTCCATATATTATGTCATAAAATCCTTATATCAATCCTCCCTGAAAAGCTCAGGTAAGAAACTTGCCAGCTAGTAGACAGGGAACCATTGTGTCGGGGCAGAGGACAGGAGGTCACTTTAGGATGAAGTGAAAGGGAAAGTCTCTGGCTTTAGCAATCAGGCATTCGCGTGGCGGGTCAGATGAGTGGAAACTGTAAAGCTGGGTTGTCTCTGGTAAGGAAAGTAGGAGAAAGGTGTATACATGTTTGTGAAGGATTATTTTTGTGTGCTGAGAGTAGTGAACAGGAAATGATGAAAAGCGGAAGAGGGGAAGAACTACTGGAGAGGTTCCAGAAGAGATAAGAGGGCCAAACACACGCAAAGGAGCTGTCTTAGACTCTTAGAAGGGACTCAGGAGACTTTCATTCTATTGGGACAAAGAGAAGAAAAAGGTAGACATGACTTGTAGATCAATAAGCAGGAGAGGGGACAGATGGGGATGATGTTCATTCCCGTCGCTTGGGATATTCCCAGTAAGGGAGAAGACGAAACCTGCTTCGAGTGAGGGTCCTGGAGGAAGGAGCCAGACATTCAGAACAGCTTTCCTAGCAAAGGGGCCTCCTGACTCAGGCTGAGCAAGAGCGGTACATTGTCGAGGGGTTGGGGGTGGGGGTTAGGCAGTGATGGTGGATTTTTGCTTTTATCTTAGTGGATAGATCTTGTGCAGAGCATGGATAATCTTTGAAGATACAACACAGGGGCCTTGCCTAAAATGTTTACATAATGACTGAAGGAAGCTTAAGGGTCTAGGGAGGGGAAGAAAAGGAAGACAGAAGGAACAGTAGGTTGATGAGTAGGGAACTTGAGTTTGGTTATAGATATCTCTGAAGGCCTTTCGAGGCTTTCCTCATCTTCCTCTATCAGTTGGAAGCTAAGTTGTATGTCCTTTCGAGAAGTTCTGAGGACTGGTGCACCATTAGACAAACGTATGTGTTCAGGATAATAACATGAGCTGTTTCTCTTCTGTGGGGTCTTCTGAGAGTGGCTCTTGGGCCACCTCCTTTGGGGAATTGAAAAAAGACCAAGACAGTCGTCAGATCCCTGTGCTCACATGTCTGCTTTCTGACTGCAGGGCAAGGGAGGGAGGTCACAAGTTGGCACAGGGTATAGATGGGAACAAGAGCTGTGAAGAGAGTTGCACAGGAGCCCTGGGGAACTCTGCCCTGCCCTGTATCCCTTCTGCCGTGGATGCAGTTCCCTGGTGAATCACTGTTTGTGGATAACCTGGTCATTTCATTTCATAAGGGAAGAGATGGCTAGTACACATCTCTGTTGTTCCTTTCTGTACTTTCCTTTCTTCTCTATCTCTTTGTGTTGGTACTGGTACTGGGCCTTGAACTCAGGGCTTCATGCTCTTGCTTGACTTTTTTATTCAAGGTTAGTGCTCTGCCACTTGAGCTACACCACCACTTCTGGCTTTTTGCTGGTTAATTGGGAAAAAGAGCCTCAGGGACTTTTCTGCCCAGGCAGGTTTTGAACTGTGATCCTCAGATCTCAGCCTCCTAAGTTGCTAGAATTACAGGTGTGAGCCACCAGCATCTGACTACATTTTCTTTTCACTGGGCTGTCCTTTAGTTAAAAATGTGGCATCCCAGAAGAGAAATGTCTGGAGAAGTGACGTATGACAATCCCTTACCTTTCTTCGTCATCACCTTTACTGGACCTTGACTTTCTTAATCCATAAAAAAGTCAGATTTGGAAGAATTTTAACCCTTTTGAGTTAGTGTGGCTGACATTAAAAGGTGAATCCAGCCAGGTAAGTGGCTCCAGAGATTATTATAATAATTTAACAAGCCTAAGTAGGTGATAGGACACTCATTTTAAAATTAAGCCTAATCTTTCTCTAGGCTCTTAGAGATTTGAGAGAAACTTGAGCATTTCCTCCTATTCCATTATGCCATTACACAATTTAGTGCTTAGCAAATTGTTTACATGAAGAAAGAGAGAGTATGTTAGAATTAGAGTTTTTATAAAACTCTGTACAGAATTCATCCTTTTAGCTTGATCCTGAGAGGCTGTCCTCTCCTTCTTCCCCGCTTCTGTAGTTTCTTTCTGAAAAATCTTAACTTCTCCCCATAATTTAATATTCTTCGAAGTGAAACCTTGTTTAACATTAAAACCACTTAAATTTGAAGTTAAGACATAGTCTATAAATGTACCCTCATTTCCTGAGAAGCAACAGGAAGGATTTGCTTTTCCAAAATAAACATAAGGAGCTTGATTATGAACTCAGAACAGTAGAGATCAAAGATTCCAAGCCTTATTCTACAATGGGAAATTGTCCAGTCATTTTTTAACATCAGAAAATCAAGTATAATTCTAGGTTTTTTTTAAGTATGTGTATATATATACAGTATATGTAAAAAGTGTACATACATATATATAATTTCCAAGATGCATTGGTTAGTTATAAACATACAAAAATGGAAAAAAAATATCCTTCTCAGGCATTAAATTTAGGAAGAATAGAGGAAGACTCTTTGACTTTCTGCCCCTTAGGTAGCATTTAAACTTTGATTTCAAGCCCTCTAGATCAAGAAATTGCTTCAGAGCTGTTCTAGTAGGAAAAGTTTAGTAGCTCAAACACCGAACTGCATTTAAAATGAAATCTGCTATAGTAATTGCACGTTGTTAGGTAGGAAGTACATTGACTAATACTTATCTATTCCAAAGCAAGTTTTGAAGAAAAAAGGTTAATTTAATTAATAATGGCTGGCAGATTCATATTTCTGGGATATAGACAAGATGAATATCATGCAGTCAGTATTCATCTATCACTAATTTGTGTTGAATAATATGAGTAAAATTGATCACAGTTTTGAAATATGATGGACAATTATACTGTAACAACTCTGTATTCAATGGCAATGGTGGAGAATTTTTCAATACACTGCATATGATTTTGCCTGAATTTGCCGTTCAAGTAAAAAGTGAAGGGATAGAGGATATAGCTCAATGGTATGGATGAGTCCTTGGATTCAATCCGTAAACCATATGATCTAAGCCCTTATTTTAAAGTAGGTCTCTTGTAGATATAGGTTTGAGTCTTTTTATTATCCACTGTTATAGTCTATTCCTTATCATTTGTGTAGTTAGATCATTTACATTTAATGTGATTATAGATAGAAAATTGAATTAATGTCTATCTTGTTTGCATTTGCTTTCTATTTGTTGCATTTGTTTCTGTTTTCCTCCTTTATTCTGCCTCCTATGGTTTTATCCTGATTTTTTTTTTCATTACTGGGATTGAACTCCAGTTGTAGGCAAGCATTCTAACACAGGAGCCACATGCTCAGCCCTTCTTCTGTGGTTTTATGTAATTCCATTTTATCTTTTATTATATCAGTTATACTTTTTAAAAGCGTATAGTTGTTGCCCTTAGAGTTTACAACTGATAATCAGTTCTTAAAAGGAAATACAATTACGTATGTGTGTATATGTGTAGAAAAGAACTTGGAAGGCTGTACACTAAAGCATTCAAAGTAATAAAATTGAGAGTGATAGTTAGCTTGACTGGAATACATTATATGCATGTATGGAAATGTCACCATAAACATTCTTCCCCTTGTACAGCTAATGTATGCTAGTAAAAAAAAAATCTTAATTTAAAAAAGGAGTAGAAGCTGGGCGCTGGTGGTTCAGCTTATAATCCTAGCGACTCAGGAGGCTGAGAACTGAGGATCAAGGTTCAAAGCCAGCCCAGGCAGGAAAGTCCGTGAGACTCTTTTTTTTTTTTTTTTTGTCGGTCGTGGGGCTTGAACTCCGGGCCTGGGCACTGTCCCTCAGCTCTTCAGCTCAAGGCCAGCGCTCTACCACTTGAGCTACAGCGCCACTTCCGGTTTTCTGGTGGTTTATTGGAGATAGGAGTCTCACGGTCTCTCCTTGCCCGGGCTGGCTTTGAACTGCGATCCTCAGATCTCAGCCTCCTGAGTAGCTAGGATTACAGGCGTGAGCCACCAGCACCCGGCAAGAGACTCTTATCTCCAATAAACCACAAGAAAACTGGAAGTGGCTCTGTGGCTCAAGTGGTAGAGCACTAGCCTTGAGCTAAAGAGCTGAGGGACAGGGCCCAGGCCCAGAGTTCAGACCCCATGACTGACAAACAAAAAAAAAAAAAAAAAAAAAAAGGAGTAGAAATTTTACATTTTACATTATTTTTACTCTTTTAAAATAACTTTCTGGGACTGGGAATATGGCTTAGTAGTAGTGGGATGGGTTCAAAGCCCTGGGTTTGAATCCTCAGTCCCACATAAACATGAAAAGCCCCAAGTGGGGCTGTGGCTCAAGTGGTTGAGTGTTAACCTTGAGCAAAAAGAAGCTCAGGGACAGTGTGCAGGCCCTGAGTAATAGGGCAACTCAGAGCTTGTAGACTGGTGTTCTTACCACCTGAGCCATACCCCAATTTTAATTTTGTAATCAGAAAAGATTAAGCTCTTTAAAGTGAAAATAAAACTTCTCTCATTGCTCTAAAATTTTTGCCCTGTCCCTAGTTTGGGGTGAGCACATACCTGCAACACCTGAACTCTATTGACAGGAATAAGACAAGGTTGGATGCTTTTTACCTGCACTGGAAAGATTGTCACCCCTGCCCTATTCCTTCTCAGGCTACACAGTGAGCATGAACCTTAAGAGTGACTTTGGAATCAGTCCACTTTGTAGTTTTCCATAAAAAAAAAAAAAAGGTTTAACACAGAGTTCATTGGCCCTTTCTCTTCCTATGTATTTGAAGGTTTCTTTTAACCAGACTTCTTTATATATTTGTCTTGTCTTTCAAAACCAATAAGCTGAAGAAAAGCACTTAACAACTAACGTATAGCTTTTCACAGAGAATGTGTGACAATTTTTGAGTTTATTGGAGAGATGTGAAGGGTGGGCCCTGTTGGAAAAGACAAGGATGATTCAGATGATCTTGAAATACTATTGGATGTTTACTGCTCGTAGTAAGCAGAAGACTACTCAGTAACTATGGGAGACAGAGGAGGGAATTTCACTTCTGTTTCTGGGTACAGGGGGCAAGTGGGATGACATGGAAAAGGAGGGCATTGTTAGAGGGGCAGTGGTGGAGATTTGGGGACTGTAACTGTCCTAGCCTGCTTCCTTTGGTCCTTGGTGTCTTTGACAGGCTGCCCTTGGTCTCTTCCCTGTGTCTTTAACTTGCAGAACTTTGCAGTGTCACATTCTGTCTGCCATTTTGCTCCTCAGATACAGCTGTGGTGAACACCAGAAATGGTTTGGGGGCCAAGGACTGTAAATGGAGGAAGGAGGTAATCACCTCATTATTTTCAGTACAGGCAAAGAGGATTATCTGCATCTCCCCCAACCAAAGAACCCAGAGCATAACAGGTGATCTTTGCTTTTATAAATATAAACCATAATGCTTTAATAACTACTCTTAGGAAGGATCGGAAAAGCACTAATTTCAACTTGCCTTTTCATCCATTTGTGACACGAGGACTGGACTGTGTGTCTCATTTGCTCTTTGAAATGAGAAAGAGAATTTGTGCTCCCTCTTGCCACAAATAAATGCCCAGTATGAAATCTAGATATTAGAGAAATGCATTATAAAAAGTGAACTGAAAATTCTAAAATTACTCTGAAAAACAAAAATTACTTTGGCTGTGCCTTAAAGAATAGTGAGCAGCAAAGTGATGTCTACAATGGTTAAATGAATGTCCATTTAATCATTATTTAATGCCATATATAAAATGAGATATTTTAGATATTTGCACATATAAATTTCTTTGCCTTTTTTACTGTGTGTGCATGCACACACATGCACACTGGTACTAGGAATTGAACTCAGGGCCTCTCACTCCTGTTTGGCTTTTTTACTCAAGGCTTTACCACTGAAGCATACATGCACTTCCATCTTTTTTCAGGTTCTTTGGCGAGAAGAGTCTCATGGACTTTTCTGCCTAAGCTGACTTTGAACTGTGATCCTCATATATCAGCCTCCTGAACAGCTATGATTATAGGCATAAGCTACCAATGCCTGGCTTAGTGTTTAATGTTAGATGAGTAATTAGTACATTTGGAGTACAGGTAGCAACAGCAAGACTCCAAACTACATTTTACAACAATTTCAAACTCCTATTGGCCAAATATTATTCTTCCCATTTTATGGTGCTCAGTAGTTTGAATGGAGGGTTAGTCACCCATTTAGAATGACTTCTTGTTCCTGCCACAGTGCTGGATCAGGAAGCCTGACAGCTCTTCTCCTTAAGATAGGGGTCTGCCTTTGGCCATTTCCAACCAAGAAAGATGTGCAATGGGAGCTTCTGGAAGCCAAAAGCCTCTGTACTTGGCCCTCTCTAAGATCAATTCAAAATTTAATTCAAAATTAAAATTCTTATGCCAAAACCTAACAGAAATGTGAACATGCGTTATCCCCCATGAAATAACTAACCAAACACAGGCTCGCCTTCATCATCCTTCTTAGTCGCTTTACTCATCCTGGGGCTCTTACACTTCTCCCTACCATCCAGTTGGTGTTGTTTGTGATACGTTGCAGGATTTTTGTCTTGAGATTTTTCCTTCCTGTAATGTAGACTAATGAGGCCCCATCACACTTCTCGATGATAGGTTTAGCCAAGCAAGTGGATCTTCAAACTTTACAGTAAATAAAATTTCTATGTTGCCTCTGAAGTGTCTCTACAGCTTTATTTTATTGATTTATTTTGCCAGTCCTGGACCTGAACTCAGGGCCTGGGCACTGTTCCTGAGCTTCTTTTCCTTAAGGCTAGCACTCTATCATACTTGAGCCTCAGCACCACTTCTGGCTTTTTCTGTTTATGTGGTACTGAGGAACCAAACCCAGGGCCTCATGCAGGCCTAGGCAAGCACTCTACCACTAAACCATATTCTCAGCCCTCCACAGCCATTTTCTAAAGTTATTTTAAATGTTCTCTGTAAAGGACCTGAAATGTTTTCTCTAACCCTATCATATCTGGACCTGAGATTATATATGTTAAAGATATAGATATAGATATCTGCAAGTTAAAGATAGATACATACATACATAGATACATACATACATATATATACATACATACATATATATATACACACACACATACAGAGCACATGTGGCTTGTGCATGTAATCCTTGTTATTTGGGAGGCTGAGAATAGGAAGACTTGAGTTTCTAGACTAGTAGAGGCAGAACAGTTTGTGCACGCTTCTGATTCCATAGTTGGGCACATGGTTCACCCCTATCATCCAAAGCTAGGTGGGAGGAGGCTGAGATTGGGAGGATCATGGTTCCAAGCCAGCCCAAGCAGAGAAGCCCAGGAGATTTCACCTTAATGGAAAGACGTTGGAGCATAGTGGTATACGCCTGTCATCCTAACTATAACAGTCAACCTAAAATAGGCAGACTATGACCCAAGAGCAGACACACCCCCAGCATCACCAAAAGAAAGCAACAACAAAAGACAATAGCAGGGACCCTTCAGTCAAGGGCACTTTTGTCCAGCTCAGAAGGAAATCTGTCCTCCGACACCCCATGCTAAATTTATCTCCTTGCAATTTTATCTGCTTTCACCCCAATAAACCACCACGTCTGTACCAAATGAGGTTTCCTGTCAAAGCCGGGCTGGGTGTCGGTGGCTCTTGCCATAATCCTAGCTACTCAGGAGGCTGAGATCTGAACATTGCAGTTCAAAACCAGCCAGGGCAGGAAACTCCATGAGACTCTGATCTCCAATAAACCACTAGAAAACCGGAAGTGGTGCTGTGGCTCAAGGGGTAGACCACTAGCCTTGAGCTGAAGAGCTGAGGGACAGTGCCCCGGCCCAGAGTTCAAGTTCCACAACTGACCAAAAAAAACCCCAAAACAGAACAAACAAACAAAAAAAACCAAAAAAAAAACAAAAACCCAAAAACCAAAGCTGGAAGTCAATCTGTGGCTCAAGTGGTAGAGCACTAGTCTTACAGCCCCCATGCCCTGAGTTTAAGCCCCAAGACCAGCAGCTTCCCCCCTTCCCCCAACATACACACAAAAGGCTGTGGGAGCTGTAGCCCTATCATTGTACTTACTTTCTTCTAACCCAGTGCAGCTCCACACGGGACTCTAGGTTCTAGACCCTGGCCTCACTTCTTAGTGGCTCGGGGATGTTCTCTACCTGTTGGGCCTTTCTGTTTTCCAAGACATAATTAGAAATCTTCTGTTCTTATTGGACTCTTTTGTTCATGTTTGGTGATTTTTCTAAAAGTTTTGGCTTATTTGGCTGTTGAAGCCCAGGAATAATTTAAGCAAGCAACTATTTGGGCCATTTGTTTCTCCTGTGAGTGTCACTTTTGACCTCTCACTCAGTGTCAGACAGGTTTGTGTTTCTAAGTGGCTTATGCAAGTCACATCTAGGAGACAGGTCTGACTGGAGACATTTGTCGGGGGAGAAGGCACACTTGCAATGTATAGCATTTCTCCCAGGTGACAGCTTGTAAGGCAAAACTAGATTCCAAGCTGGGTTTTAAGGGCACTTATTGTTACCACCCTCCATGTCCTCTGCCCCCTTACTCCTTACTGCATGTGTGGGAGGGGTATGGGGTATGGGGCTGATGGTTCTATTCAGACAGGTGAGCCAGCCAGCATCTGATCTGCTTCCTTGCCTTCCAGCAGATAAAGAGTTTTTTTTCTTCCCCACTATGAATTTGTGGATGAGGTATTTGAGCCCTTGTTTCTGTTTAAATTTGAGTGTGCTGTTGGCAAATCAAAATGGTCTTTTGCTTCTTTTATTACAAAATAAATCCTCACTTAATGAAAATACAAGAATAAAGGAGACAAGTAAAATCACCTTTATGGCTCCAGAGTCAGATGACAAAGAGTAGATTCAAATCTTCGCTGTGTCACTTAGGAGCTATTTGACTTAGGGCAATTTTGGAGCCTTTGCATGCTTCAGCTCTCTGTGTATAAAACAGGAGTCATGACAGTGCCTGCCTCATCTAGTTAGGCGCATTCAGTGGGCTTTTACTTGTGAAACATTTAGAACTTCACGTGGTGAGTATAAGGCAAGTGTTGATTAAGACAAATGACCACCCTTGTAAATCGTCTTCTGGTCTATGGCCTTTGGAGAACAGTAAAGGCAGAAGCAGATGATAGAGTAGATTGGGGTGGGGAGGGGTTCTGGGCTGCGTAGACACAGACAGAGGTTCAGAACCTCTGTCCTGCTTGCCTCTTTAAGTCAGTCTAATAGCTTGGGATATTAGTAAAGTTTTCCTGTCTCTCATTTCCCCTTTTTCTGCCCCTTGCATTTAGGTAGCCCTTAGGTTTTAAACTCTATTTGTTTGAGATTTTTTTCTGTTACAGACAAGGCCAGACATGATTCCTTTCATGTGTTGTTTTCTGTGGCCTGAGTTAGTTTAGCTCTTCTTTTGTTGCATTGTGCTTTGGTGTGAAGAAGATGCCTTGTTTATAAAGAAAGCTTTGCTGTCTTTCATGTGTAATGCATTCCTAAACTAAATCCAATGGCTCTGACCCTTTGAGATTTTAAAATTGCTTTGTTCCGGTTTTTTAAAACATTTCTGGAATATTAAACATGTTCTTGAAGGGTGGGTCATGGGAAAAATTTCCCAGGGTTGTTTGTTCTTAGAAAATGATGGATTTGGGGGAGGTTCTGTGCAGGGTTCAAGTCTGCCAGGTGCATTGTACACCTAAAACTTGAGTTATCTGTGTGTGTGGTAGTTAAATTCCTCTTAAATGTAAATGCCTGCTACTCTTTCAGCTGTTGCGTTGTCCCATCCAAGAAAGGTCTTAAGGAGTGCTTGCATGGCTTGCATGGGCGCACCATGTCAGTTTTGAGGATCAAAGATTTGTCTGTTCTCTGTTTTTTTGTCTTTGAACCAAGACTTTCCAGAAAGAACAGAGACTTGTTTTGAATGCTGCCGCCTCTGGGTGTGCGGAATTAGGCAAGTCAGTAGTATTTTTGTGTTTTTCTGTATTCAAACATTATTCATAATCGATGCAGAGGTATAAAATGGTAAGAAAAACAAAACTACTTTTTCATGCGCCTTGCACAAAGCAGTCTTTGAGTGCAGGTGGTCCTCAATTTGCAAGGATCTGTAATTCTTCCATCCTGTGGAAGACACTTCCCATGATAAAGAGTCTGTTCATTTAACTCCTACCTAGAATGAATAGCCTAAGCTACTCCATTGTATTTATCTGCTATCTCTGCCTTTCTTCAGTGTGCTAAACTCTACTGACCACCATGACATCATGGCCATCCCTGCCTCTGACCTCCAGGGCTCTCTACACCTTAAAGTTTTAGAGGTTGTGATAAAACCGACATGCAGTATGATAGCCGATGGCAGTGACAACTCGTTTTCCTCACCATTCCTGGATAAGGAGTTTAAACAGATTCCATAAGAAAACCCAAAGGCTGGGCTTAAAGAAGCCCCTGCCACTGGCTCCATTCCAGAGCCATTGCTTCTTGTTCCCTGCCTCCCTGCCCTCTGCATGCACTCTGTAGCCTACACAGCCTTTTTTTCTATGCTTCTGATCTCCTGTGCTTCGTGACTACCAGCTGCGAGCAGGGTGTGTGTCTGGTACCTGTTTGGTTTCTCTGCTTCACTTTTAGCCACATAACTCATTTTTGTTTCTTCCTTTTGTCTTAAATGTCCTACGCTTCAGGAAGCCTTATTTAATCTCTAACCAAGACCTCATAATGTGCCCTGCTATTTCCACAGTACCTTACACATCTCCCACATTGCAATGTACTATATTATGTTTACTTCTTTCTCCGAGTAGATTCCAAGCCCTGGGAGAGGTTAAATATGTACGTCATGTTCCCCACTGTATCCCAGAGCCTAGCATGCAGTTGGACCTCAATGAACGAACATAATCCAAATCACTCCCGTATTATTGCTTGTAGTAGTACTTTTCCAAACAGCCTGTAAATGTGTTTCTTTCCTTTAAAAGGAGTTTTTGGCAACCCCCCCTTTTTAAAATTTTGTTTGTTTGTTCGTCATGGGGCTTGAACTCTGGGCCTGAGCTCTTCAGCTCAAGGCAAGCGTTCTACCACTTGAGCCACAGTGCCACTTCTGGTTTTCTGGTAGTTAATTGGAGATAAGAGTCTCATGGACTTTCCTACCTAGGCTGGCTTTGAACTGTGATCCTCAGATCTCAGCCTCCTGAGTAGCTAGGATGGACTTAATACAACTTTAGTTCATTGTACCACATATGTACAAGCATGAAATAGATGTATACTTACAACAGTTTTGCAATACATAAGAAAAAATTGAAAAAATCACAAGTAAATGCAAATAGTACTTGTAAAACTTAAATGAATGTAGAATGGTGAGTTCTTTTGCCAAAATGAAATCACTTATATTGTTTTTTTTTTAAGATATAAAGTTGTTGCCTTGGTCCCAAACAAGTGTGTAAGACTTGTCTTTTGACCTTGATAATGCTAATGAAGAGAATACTTAAATGCATGAATATATTATTCAGAAGCACATTGTGGACTAAAAGGCCTTCTTGCTCAGTTAGGACTGCTAGGTTATCAGAGAACAGCGCTGCCAGTGAGCAGTCATTGAGTTACAGTTGTTTTTTGTTGTTGTTGTTGGTCATGGGATTTTGCTCAAGGCTAGCACTCTACCACTTTGAGTCACAGTGCCACTTCTGGTTTTCTGGTGGTTAATTGGAGATAAGAGTCTCACAGGCTTCCCTGTCTGGGCTAGCTGAGATCCTGAGCTCTCAGCCTCCTGAGTAGCTAGGACTACAGGTATGAGCCACCAGCACCCAGCTTGAGTTACAGTTTTAATGTTAATGACTGCTAATTTTCTTGCTAGTGATCTAGTGGTCTTGTTCATCCAAAGATAAGATTAAAACTGGGTAAGGAATTCCAAGTACTCAGGAGGAAGTTCAAATTCCAGGCCAGCCTGGGCAATTTAGTGAGACCTTATTTCAAAATGAAAGAAATAAAGGGGTGGGTGAGGTAGGGGTGACAATGTGGTATAAATCTGTAATTGTAGGTACTTGGCAAGTAGAGATAAGAAAATCTTGATTGGTAGACTTTATCTTAAAAACAAAATAAAAAGCGAAAGGACTTGAAGGTCTCCAGGAGTAGAATAGGCCCTGAGTTCAATCCCAGTTCTGCAAAAAGAACAAAAAAGAAAACATGACTTTTTTTTTCCCAAAGAAGGCTTGCCTAGCACACTCTGATTCAATCCCTAATAAGCCCCCCCATATATGAAAGATGAGGTTATCGTTCCAAGGTTACTGCAGTCAGCTATATGTTCCAGCTATTGCTAAGACCAGTAACAATAATATTGTTGCCTCTCAGTTTGTATGGATGTGGGAAAGTTTTAATGTTTTTGGCGTGCAGCTAAAGTGTCAGACTGTTGAAGGAAGTCAATTGATGACAGAAATGACTCATTGACATTATTTTGAAAGCAACTTGACATCCCCTTTCCCTAGTCTTGTCGATCTGCTCAGCCCTCTTTGAACTGGTAAAACCCTCAGTGACGTTGCTTGACCTTGGTGGGGGTGTGACTGTGTGGCCTGTGTGTCACCACTGCCTCCCTGTCCCCTTTGTCCATGGAAGTGGGTGCAGAGGTCACTTCTTTGCTTGTCATGTCGTAGTGCCGTGGAGTCAAGGTTTTGCTTGATGAAGATGTCTTTGACATTATCGTCATCACGTGTAACAGCCTGGCAGCGGAACAGTCTTAAACTCAGCCCTGAGCAGCATGGTTGGTTCATGTGTCCAGTGTGTGTGTCATCAGGTTGTTCTAGGTTAACAGTGAAGTGAAAAGAGAAATGGAAAGGTCACCCTGAGAAGACCCTTGATTGAATGTGTCTTCTCAATCCCAATTTCACAGGCATACATGTACCACCAGATCATGGTGTTTCTGGAAGATTCTGTATTATGTGATTCGTTTGTTTCTTTTTCTTTACTCTCCCCTGGTCTCCTTGCCTAGCCCGTCATCTTTCAAAACCCTTTCTTGGTGAGAGGGGGTGAAGCTGCTTTCTGGTGTCACCGAGGGTACTCAGTCTCTATTGAAGTTTCTCTCTGGCTGTTTCTGGTTACCTAGGTAACCCTGGAGCCCTGCTCCCACAGTAGCATGGAGTCCTGGTGGAGAAAGGAGCACAGCCAGAGCCCTGACAAGCAGCCTGGTTGTATGTCAGCTGTGTCTAACCCTTGTACTTACCATCAAAAGGAAACATTGGTGCTGATGTAGACTCCAGAGCTGAAGGTGAACAGGACATCAGGACTTTGGCCTAAGGACCCACCAATTCACTTTTTTGTTTTTGTTCGTTTTATGTGCTAAATTAAACATTGAACTTAGAGCCATGTGCATGCTAGGCAAATGCTCTGCCTCTGAGCTCCATTCCCAGACTGTTATTTGAATCAACTGATTGATAATTCCTATTCCACACAACTGAACCCTGTAAAAGTTACACTTCAGTGGTGCTTAATACATTCACCCAATTGTGGAACAATCACTACAGTTTTAGTACAATCACTATAGTACGCATGAGTACTGATTCCCTGTTCTCCCAGCACTGTCCTTTCCTGGCAAACATTGGTCTTTAAAGATTTATTTTGGACATTTAATATAAGTGGAGTCATACAATTTATACACCTTTTTTTAAAAAGTGCAGCAGTGTTGCAGAATGTGTCAATATTTTATTTCTTACAGTTGCCATACACTATTCCGCTATAAGCCAGGTATTGGTGGCTCACCCTTAGAATCCTAGCTAATTAGGAGGCTGTGTTCTGAAGGTTGAGGTTTAGAGCCAGCTCAGGCAATCAAATCTGAGAGACTCCAATCTCCACTTAACCAGCAAAAATCCAGAAGTGGAAATGTAGCTAAGTGGTAGAGCACCAGCCTTGAGTAAAGAAAAACTGATCCATAGCACAAGGCCCTAAGTTCTAACTGCAGTTACACATACATACATACACTTAACAACAACGTCAATAATAATAGTCCATTATATATATATATATATATATATGACATTTTAGGCATATTTTTCAGTAGTCTTGTATAATTCGAATAGGAGGGAAACATCTTTTTTTTGGGGGGGGTCCTGTCGTGGGGCCTGAACTCTGGGCCTGGGCACTGTCCCTCAGCTCAAGGCTAGCACTCTACCACTTGAGCCACAGCGCCACTCCCGGCTTTTTTCTTTGTGCTTATGTAGTGCTGAGGAATCGAACCCAGGGCCTCATGCATGCAAGGCAAGCGCCCTACCACTGAGCCACCTTCCCTGCCCCGGAAACATCTTTTTATATTGCAAAACATAACGTATCATTTTTATTGATCCATTTTCACTGGTCGGTGGGCACCTTGTGAATCTCACATTTGGCCATTGTGTATAATGTTAGTGCATACGTTTTGAAGAGGCACGGGTTTTAATTTTTCTTGAATATCTACCAAGGACTAGAATCGATAGGTCACATCTTTAATTCTGTATTTAATGTTCTCAGGAACTATGAAACTATTTTCCAAAATGGCTGTGCCGTCTTACATCCCGCTAGCAATGTATGGCTTTTGTTTGTTCACACCCTTGCCAACACACAGTATCTTTTTGGTTGTAGTTGTATTAGTGGGTGTGAAATGCTATCTCCTTGTGGCTTTTGGTCTGCTTTTATCTAATGACTAAGGATATGGAGCATCTTAAAGCTTGGTTGTACATTAAGAAGGAAAAAAAAATGTTTGGAATTTCTAAAGGACATAGCTTGTAGCCTAAGTTACTACAAGAGGATTCCTCAGAACTGAAGTTCAGTGTAAGGAAAACAGAATGTTGGAGTCAAGAATCTCGATTCCCCTCCCAGTTCATGTCATGAGTATTTGATTGATTTTACAGTGGAGCTAGTTTTAGGCTGGACATTGTATTCTTGGAAGATTTAAGTATGAGCTGTTCTATAGGAGACTCCCTACATTTAGCCTAGGCCTAGACTTCAACTTTAAGTAATGCAACTTCAAAGTCGATGTCTGAGATGAGGAATGTAATAATCTAGCAGTGGAATGATACATGCCAAAGTTACTTCCTGTGTTTTCATCTATGCCTGAAGGTTGCAATGTTATGTAAGCTGTTTACAATAAAATACTAGTGAAGGCAAGTTTATTTGCCCATTGCTGGGAGGTACAGATCCAAGCACTGGGGGCGATGACTGTCTGGGGGCTTTTCCAGCAGCTGTCTTAGGTTTGCAAAGTCAACTTATCTTCTCTTTATCTAGGGTTAAGTATCACAGCCCCCTGGGTAATAGAATGTAAGAAAGTTTGTCTTTTGTGCTTTGTTCAAGAATGCCAGTGGATGATTACCTGAGGTTGAATTGGTATTTGGAATCTCATTAATGATTAATTGAAAACACACAGACATACTTTCCTCATGTGTGCTTCTCCATAGTAGTCTTTTGGGGTCCAAATATTCAGGGGACACCATTTTACCACAGTATCTTTTAAATAGATTAGAGTAAATATATATGTATACGTATATGCATGTATATGCACATTGCATTCATGGATGCATATATAAGAATGAATACACAGGAGTAGCATAAGAATATAAAGAGTATTGTAGTAAGACTAGATATTTACTCAAATGGTACATTTAAACAGAATTCAAAGGTTATGATTCTTAGGATGTGTTTGTATTAATGTAGATAGAGGAGTATAATTTCTTTATGATAGTGATAACGTTTCTTTTTTTTTTTTTT